>NW_007253182.1:47335-54447 GCF_000164805.1 Carlito syrichta
TCAGGAGTTGGTTGCCAGTTCCAATTTCCATAAGGATGTCTCCTGTATTTTCTAAGATTCTTATAGTTTGAGGTTTTACTTTTAGGTCTTTGATCCATTTAGTGTTGATTTTTTGTATGGCGATAGGTAGGGGTTTTGTTTTAATCTTCTGCATGTATTCAGCACCATTTTCTGAATAGGTTCTCCTCTCCCCGGTGGTTGATGGTGGAGTGTTGGGAACCGGCCTTGGAGGCCGCCTGAGCATTAGGGATCCAGGCGGGCTGCGGACCTTGAGACCACCAGGCTGGTTCAGGAGCTGAAGGCCCATTCCCTCCTCCTTTCTTTGTTGTTTAGCATTACCCACTGGTAGGGATTTTAACGATCTAAGCATGAAGTTCTGAGAATATGACAGGCATGGCTGACTCCAGGGATCCATTGTTCCCATTTCTCACAGACTGCGGTTTCGGCTTTAAACTTAACACAGTTCAAACTCAGGTCACATTTGGGAGCCTTATACGTGATACAAGCTTCTTTTAAAAATATATTTGTAGAATTAGTATATACATTTGGAGAGCTGTTCCAGCTTTAGATGGTTATCTAGGGTTACCAAAAATGGCCCAGCACGAACTTTGGGCTGGGCCACATTTTCCTAAGGGACCAGCGTCCATTTAGGACTGGACTGCATTCTTTTAATACGGTTCTTTACTTACAATTAGTGTAAGTTTTTTCTACTTATAATAGAAACTGAATTCATAGAAAGTATTGCTACATCAGGGAATTGTGTTAGTCCAAGCATGATCAAACATGATACTATAAGGTTTTATAAGAATACAGCTAACTTTTGAAATTTCATTGTTCCCACCTTCTACTAATTGTGATTTTGGCTTTAGTACAATTACAGTGTGTGTTTGGGTTTTATTTTAGAAGCTTTATTGCTGATGATCAGCCTTATATATCAGGATTAGGAATTAGAAACTTTTATGGAAATGAAGATAGATACGTCGGATTTTAGAATAGCCATTTTGTTAAGAGATCATAATCAATTGTTCCTGGAGATGGCCCAGCGTGATCTTTGGACTGGGCCACGTTCTTTAGGAACTGGTCTGACCTATAATTAAGTTTTTTATAGTACAGGTAAAGTCAACACAGAATAGAAAGATATTAGGATTTAAGTCAGTCATTAGGTGTTGGGTATGCATAAGTTTTAGAAGTTATTGATTATTAGGATTTTATGATATTAAAACTGTTGTATTGCTTTTGAGGAACATAAACCAAGCATAAGGTACAGTGAGATAATTTTGGGATTGTCCTTCCTCATGCTTGGGGAAGACGCCTGGTGGGTGAGGATGCCCTCCACCCACCTGGCTTTGTGTTCATGTAAAACTCTTGTGATTTGATTAAGATTGTCCTTTCTCATGCTAAGGAAAACGCCTGGTGGGTGAGGACGCCCTCCACCCACCTGGCTTTGTATTCATGTAAAACTCTTGTGATTTGATTGGGGTTGTCCTTCCTCATTCCTAAGGAAATGCCTGGTGGGTGGGGGATGCTTTGTGTCCACGTGAAAGTCTTGTGATTTAACATGTGAAAATTTGGGATAAAAGACTCACGTTTGTTCCCAATAAACGACTTCTGCACTAGACAGAGTCCAGTGTCTTTCTTCCCTTCTATTCTCCCAGAATATTCCCCGACGCTGCCACATCTTCCAAGGGACCTCCTAATTCTCTTTGCAGGGGCTGGTCCCCCGCAGTGGAGGCTTTGCTGAAGATGAGTTAGTTGAGAAATTGAGGTTTTGTTTCCAGAATCTCAATCCTATTCCATTGGTCTATACACCTGTTCTTGTACCAATACTATACTGCTTTGATTATTGTAGCTTTATAATAAAGTTTAAAGTCTGGGAGTGTGATACTTTCTGCTTTGTTTCTTTTGCTAAAGATTGTTTTGGCTATTCGTGGTCATTTATGTTTCCATATTAATTTCTGTATTGTTGTTTCCAGGTCTGAGAAGAATCTTGCTAGTAATTTAATGGGTACTGTGTTAAATCTGTAGATTGCGTTGGGTTTGATGGACATCTTAACAATGTTGATTCGCTGTGCTCCGTGGCTCAGCCTGTAATCCCAGGCTTTGGGAGGATGAGGTGAGTGGATTGCCTGAGACCACAGGTTCGAGACCCGCCTGGGCAACTTGGCAAGACCTCATCTCTACAATAAATCAAAAATTAGCCAAGCATGGTAGTGCACGCCTGTAGTTCCAGCTACTTAGAAGGTTGAGGTGGAAGGATTGCCGGAGCCCAGCAGGTCGAGGCTGCAGTGGCTGGAGCGGCCACTACACTCCACTCTGGGTGACAGAGTGAGACTCCAACTCAAACAAAACAAAACAATGTTGATTCTTCCAACCCATGAGCATGGAATATTTTTCCATTTGTTTATGTCATCTATGATTTCTTTGAGCAGAATTTTGCAGTTTTCATTATAAAGGTCTTTCACATCTCTGGTTAGGAAGATGCCAAGGTATTTCATTTTTTTGTGGCTATTGTGAACGGGATTGTGCTTTTTATTTGGGCTTCTGTTTGTTTATTGTTGGTATATAAGAATGTGACTGTCTTTTGCACATTTATTTTGTACCTGGAGACTTTGCCAAAGTCCTTTATCTGTACAAGGAGGTTTTTGACAGGTTCTCTTGGGTTTTCGAGGTATAGAATCATGTCGTCTGCAAAGAGGGATAACTTAACTTCCTTTCTTCCCTTTGGATACCCTTGATTTTCTTCTCTTGTCTGAATGCTCTAGCTAGGACTTCCAATACTATCTTGAACAGGAGGAGTGACAGTGGGCATCCCTGTCTTGTTCTGGTTTTTAGGGGAAATGGTTCAATTTTGGTCTGTTTAGTAGTATGTTGACTGTGGGTTTCTTGTAGATAGCTCTTATTATTTTTAGGTATGGTCTATCTATGTCTAGATGTTCAAGGGTTTTTTTTGTTTGTTTGTTTTTTGTTTTTGAGTTGGGAGTCTCACTCTGTCGCCCAGACTGGAGTGCAGTGGCCGCTCCCGGCCACCGCAGCCTCGACCTGCTGGGCTCCGGCGATCCTTCCGCCTCAGCCTTCCCAGTAGCCAGAACTACAGGCATATGCTACCATGCCCGGCTGATTTTTTTTTTTTTTTTTTTTGAGTTGGAGTCTCATTCTGTCGCCCAGACTGGAGTGCAGTGGCCGCTCCCGGCCACCGCAGCCTCGACCTGCTGGGCTCCAGCGATCCTTCCGCCTCAGACTTCTGAGTAGCTGGAATTACAGGCGTGCACTACTTTTTAAATTTATTGTAGAGATGAGGTCTCGCCTGCCCAGGCGGGTCTCGAACCCGTGGGCTCAGGCAATCCACTCACCTCAGCCTCCCAAAGGCGCGGGATTACAGGCTGAGCCACCAAGCCCGGCTCAAGGGTTTTTAACAAGAAGGGATACTGGATTTTATCAAACTCTTTTTCCATGTCTAATGATATAATCATGTGGGTTTTTTTTTATACATCTGTTGATGTATTAAATTATGCTTACGGTCTTGTGAATGTTGAACTAGCTTACTTGGTCATGGAGAATGTTTTTGAGATGTGTTGTCACATCCAGTTTGCTAAAGTCATGTTGAGAATTTTACCATCTATGTTTGTCAATGATTTTGGCCTGCAGTTCTCTTTCTTTCTTAGCTCTTTACCTGGTTTTGGTATCAATGTGATGTTAACTTCAGAAAATGATCTGGGGAGAGTTCCATCTTTCTTGATTGCCTGGAATACTTTCATTAGGATTGCTATCAGCTCCTCCTTGTATGTTTTGTAGAATTCTGCTGGAAAGTTATCTAGTCCAAGGCTTTTTTTTTGTAGGTAGTTTTTTTGTAGGTAGTTTTCAATTTCCTGGGTTGTTATTGTCTATTTAGGGTCTTGATTTCTTCTTGTTTGAACCTAAGGAGGTTGTATGATGTAAGAAATTTCTCCATTTCATTTAGATTTTCAAGTTTGTTTCCATACAAGTGTACATAGTACTCTCTGACTATCTTTTGTATTTTTTTGGGGTAAGTTGTGACTTGGATCTTTTTCATTTCTGATTGTGTTTATTTGGCTTTCTCTCTCATTTTCTTGGTCAGTCTAGCTAGTCCATCAATCTTGTTTATCCTTTCAAAGAACTAGCTTTTTGTCTTTTTTTTTTTTTTTTTTTTAATGTGTGTGTGTTGTATTTTTGTTTTCTATGTCCTGTATTTGGGCTTTTACTTTGGTGATCTGGATTCTCCTGCTGAAGTTGGGGTTTTGATGGTCTTGCTTTTTCATTTTCCTTAGGTGATTTGTTAGGCTGTTAATTAATTTGTGATCTTTTCATTTTCTTCTTGTGGGTTCATAGAGATATGAATTCCCCTCTTACTACTGTTTTCATGGCATTCCAGGGATTTGGTAAGATGTTCCTTCATTTTTATTTGTTTCCAGGAATCTTTTAATTTCTGTTTTGATTTCCGTGTTGACTCAGGAGTTGCTCAGCATCATACTGTTTAGTTTCCATATCTTTGTGGGTTTGGGGAGTACTTTGTTGGTGTTGATATTTATTTTCATTCCACTGTGGTCTGAGAAGGTGCATGGCAGTATTTCAATCTTATGAATTTGTTTATGCTTGATTTCCCTTTTAAATTTAATCATGCGTCTGCTGCTTGAGAGATTCCAGATGCTGGTCTTGCAATAGCAGAGTCTGGAGATACCAGGGCAGAATTCTCTACTGCTTACAATGAGGACTATACCATATCATGGCAAATAGCAGGATTTCCTCCATTTAAAGGCTGAATAATATTCCATATTGCGTGTGTGTGTGTGTGTGTGTGTGTGTGTGTGTGTGTGTATCAGTTCTGTATCAATTTGTCCAGTGGTAGACGTCTAGGTTGTTTCCATATCTTGGCTATTTTGAATAATGCTGAAATGAACATTGGAGTGCAGATATCTTTATGAGGTGATGATTTCATTTTTTTAATGTGTAAATCCAGAGCAGGGATTGTGGAATCATAGGATGCTTCAATTTTTAAGTTATTGAGGAAACTCCCTACTATTTTCCACAGCGGTTGCACCAATCTACATTCCCATCCTCCGTATACAATGATCCTCTTTTCTACACACCCGCGCCAACACTTGTTTTCTCTTGTCTTTTTGATAATTGCTTTATGAACAGGTGTGAGGTAGTAACTCATAGTGGTTTTAATTTGCATTTCTCTTGTAATTAGTGATATTGGGCACTTTTTCGTATACCTACCTGTTAGTTATTGTTATGTCATTTTTGAAGAAACGTCTATTTAAGTACTTTGTTCATTTTTAAATCAAGTTATATGTTTTTTACTATTGAGTTGTATGAGTGCTTTATAAGCCTTGGATTTTAAATCCTAATTTGATATATTGTTTGCAAATTTTTTTTTGCAATCTATGTTTTGCTTTTTCATCTTGCTGATTATTTCATTTGCTGTGGAGATGTTTTTAGTAATATTGTTAAAATGTCCATAATACCCAAAGCAACGTATAGATTAAAAGCAATTAGTACCAAATTCCAATGACTGTCTTCAAGAATAGAAAAAAAAAAAATCCTAAGATTTCTCTATTCAAAAGACCTTGAATAGCCAAAGCAACTCTGAGAAAGAACAAAAAACAAACACAAAAAGAAAAGAATCACACTTCCTGATTTAAAATTTTGTTACAAAACTATAGATGCCAAAAAAGTATGGTAATGATATTAAAAGGGACACAAGGACCAGGGGAACAGAATGGAAAACCCAGAAATTAATCCAAACATATATAGTTAACTACTTTTTGACAAAACACCAAAAACAACAACAACACACACACACACACACATACACACACACACATACACACACACACACAATGGGGAAAGGACAGACCCTTGAATAAAAGCTGATAGGAAAACTGGATTTCCACATAAAAAATAATAATATTAGATCCTTATCTTACACTACACAAAAAAATCAACTCAAAATACGTAAAAGACTAAAATGTAGGGCCTGAACCCATACAACCCCTTGGGAAAAAAAAAATAGAAGAATAATTTCTTGATATATACCTTAGCAAATATTTCTCATGTTACAAAAGCAAAAATAAGTAAATGGAACTACATCAAATGTTACTTTAAATATGTTTTAGGAGTCAAACCAAATTTGTTTAGAATGTCTAATTTTCCAGTTCTTTCACTGGCACAGAGATATGCAATAAATAAATATTTATTGAAGTGAAGGATTCTTTTTTTCTTTTTAAATTTTTATTTACAAAAGTGACACATCGTTTTTCAAACAATAAAGCTGCATATAAAGAAAAGAAATGAAACCTTACCTTCTCCACGCTTCACTTTTCTCCCAATTACTGTAGTAACCAAGATTAATAAACATTTGGAGTTTTACTAAGAGAGGTGTGGGAGAGAAGAAAAAGGAGATGGAATGAAGGAAGGAAGGGAGAGAGAAATTGAGAAAATGAGATGGAAAAAGGAGAGAGGAGAACCAAGTCACCTGGCTATGAACCCTTTAACTTCTCCCTGTGACTTTGTGAAAGTCACCTGACAATTTCTGTGCCTCTTTTTTAAATCTGTAAATGAGGATAATAACTGTGTCTACCTAATAGAACTTCTATGAGGTTTCTGGAAGTTAAAGTACACAAAGTGTTTAGAAGGGTGCCTGCCACAGAGTAGGCTTTTGTTTGGGGTTTAGCTTTTGGTTTTTGGGTTTAGTTTGTTTTGTTTTCCTGTCTGTTACAGAAGCAACAGGAGACTGTAGAAGTCTAGTAGCTTTCATTTTCAGTGGTATTTTTAAATCTCTCTTTCTCTGATGAATATTGTGTTTTGAATCCCAAAACTTTTCTGTTGTTTTACATGGAAATCTCCTATTCCTTGCTTACTGTGGTACCACATTCTCTCCATGGAATTAGTGAGTTAGGATGGGTGAATAGGCTTCCTCTTTCAATTTCTTTCTTTTTTTTTTTTTTTTTTTTGGAGTTGGAGTCTCACTCTGTCACCCAGACTGGAGTGTAGTGGCCGCTCCCGGCCACCGCAGCCCCGACCTGCTGGGCTCTGGCGATCCTTCCGCCTCAGCCTTCCAAGTAGCTGGAACTCCAGGCGTGCGCTACCAC
>NW_007253182.1:54679-55130 GCF_000164805.1 Carlito syrichta
AATCCACTCACCTCAGCCTCCCAAAGGCGCAGGATTACAGGCTGAGCCACCGAGCCGGCTAAAGTATCATCTTTAATTAGAAAAAAATCTAGGTACGGTATAAACGATTTGCCTAACCCAAACTCAGTATCTGCTTTTCACAGTAACATAGTGGTTCTCAAATTTTAGTATGCAAGAATCACCTGGAAATCTAGTTAAAAATGAATTTGCAAAGCCCCACCTTCAAGGTCAAATGTAAATAGACAATCATAGTGATTCCATTTTGCTTTTCCTGTGATTGGTATACCTGTAAGCATATAATTCATATTTGGCTAAGGGAAATCTTCTTGAGGGCTTCTAGGAAAAAGATGTGCCACTTAAGCTGGGCTCGGTGGCTCAGTCTGTAATCCCCGCCTTGGGAGGCTGAGGTGAGTGGATTGCCTGAACCCGCGGGTTCGAGACTCACCTGGGC
>NW_007253182.1:55150-67673 GCF_000164805.1 Carlito syrichta
GCGGTGGCCGGGAGCGGCCACTGCACTCCAGTCTGGGCGACAGAGTGAGACTCCAACTCAAAAAAAAAAGAATGTTTCCGCCTTGGACAATTGACTGAACACACAGATAGAGATTGAAGAAGATTTAGAGTAGAGTCCAGTTACATTAATTTAGTTTGAGATGCCCATGGAGCACCAAAGTGGGAACAACGGAGAGATTGTTAAGATATTCTTGTCTTCTTGCTTACCTCTTAGGAGTTAAGCAGCAGTATGCATAATAATTCAAGCCATAGTAACAGATAAAAGCTACACAACTGAAATGTTGCAGCAGCTGGGTGCAGTGGCTCCCATCTATAATCCCAGCACTTAGAGAGGCAGAAGTAGGAGGATTGCCTGAACCCAGGGGTTCAAGACCAGCCTGAGCAACTTGGCAAGACCTTGTCTTTACAATAAGTCAAAAGATTAGCCAGGCATGGTGGCATGTGCCTGTAGTTCCTGCTACTTGGAAGACTGAGGCAGAAGGATTGCCTGAGCCCAGCAGGTTGAGACTATGGTGACTGTGAGGGTGCCACTGCCCTCCAGCCTGGGTGACAGAGTAAGACTCCAAGTCAGAAAAAAAAAGGAGAAAAAAAGAGAGAAATGTTGCAGCATGAGATGTGGTTCAAGTATAGGAACTTGCAACACATGCATTTAAGATATCATGGGTTAGCCAGGCTCGGTGGCTCAGCCTGTAATCCCGCGCCTTTGGGAGGCTGAGGTAAGTAGATTGGCTGAGTCTGTGGGTTTGAGACCCGCCTGGGCGGCGAGACCTCATCTCTACAATAAATCAAAAAATCAGCCGGGTGTGGTAGCGTGCACCTGTAGTTCCAGCTACTTGGAAGGCTGAGGCGGAAGGATCACCAGATCCCAGCAGATCGAGGTTGCGGTAGCCAGGAGCGGCCACTGCACTCCAGTCTGGGCGACAGAGTGAGACTCCAACTCAAAAAAAAGAAAAAAGATATCATGGGTTCTTTAACCTTTGTCTAAGGTAAACTAAAAGAGAGAACAAAGAAGGATGTGTAAAACAGAAGTGTGTTTTTTTTCTGAAATAAGGGATGAGAGGCTATTAATAAGAAAGTGACCAATGGTGTTACAAATTGTGAGGAAGTAAAAGAAGTAAAGTGTCATGTTCCTTTTGTTTGTACCTAATTCCCAGGAAAGCGAGGTCACATGAACCTTCTGGTCAAATGCAATGCCAACTTTATTGTACCCTTCACCTCCAGTTGCAGAAGGGAAGGGAGATCACTAATCAGAAGAACTATCCCACAACCTTATGATACGATCTTAAGCCCAGTGGGCAGATGTTATTAGGGTGGAGAGAAAGTAGCAGCTTGCTGTGTAGTTTCAGATCCTACTAATGTATTTGTCATTCTTTTTTTAGGTAGGGGAGAGAGACAAAGTGAGAGAGCACATTCATTTCACTCAGCAGGGTGGATCTATAGAAAGGATTTGTTTTGAGGGATTGGCTCCTGTTATTATGGAGGCCGAGAAACCCCACAATTTGCTGGCTGCAATCAGAAATACAAAAAAAAGTCAAAGGCCTGAGGATCAAGGGAATCAACACGGTGGGTCCTAGATATAGTCTAGAGACCTGACAACCACAAGTGCTGATATTCGACAGCAAGGGAAGATAGACACTCTAGCTCAAGAAGAGAGAGCAAAATCGTCCCTTCCTGTGTCTTTTTGTTTTCTTCAGTCCCTCAGTGGATTGGATGATGGCCACTAGATTTAAAATAAAAGGAAGACCTACACTCAGTCTACTGATTCAAATAATAATCACTTCTGGACATATTCTCAAGTCTGTAAGAAACAGGAAAAACCCAATTTGTTTTTCCCATTCTGACACATTATTCACCACTTCAGAACACATCTAACATTTATGTATATGAGTTTCTCTTTATACATCAAGCAGTTCTTCATTGGGTCACCAACTGAGTGTCCTATAATTTAATTCTTACACTATCTACCTGGTGTTAGAGTCAGATTCTACAGGTTAAAGGACCAGTTCCACAAGAATGCTCCCCCACTTCAGATGCCAATCACAAATAGTAGGTTGTCACCTATACTTCTAACTAACAGGCAAATCAGTTTCCCATGATCCACTTTTAGGGTCTAATTAACTTGCTAGGATGGCTCATAGAACTCAGGGAAATATTTACTTGCACTGACTAATTTATTGTATGAATAAAGGATATGATAAACAGATTAATCATCAGATGAAGAGATGCATAGGGTGAGGTCTAGGCTAGTGATAAGGAATTTCCATGACCTTCTCTGGGAGGGGGGTACCTTTTAGGTACCTGCATGTTTTCAGCAATCCTTAAGTTCCCAACCCAGTCCACTTTATTGGTGGCTTCATTATATAGGCATGACTAAGTCATTGGTCATTGCTGATCAACTCAACCTTCAGCCTCTCTTCACCACCCTGGAGGTTAGAGATTGGAATTAAAAGTTCCAATCTTGCTGGGCTCGGTGACTCAGCCTGTAAGGTGAGTGGATTGCCAGAGACCGTGGGTTTGAGACCCGCCTGGGCAACTTGGCAAGACCTCATCTCTACAATACAGAAAAAAAGTAGCCGGGCGTGTAGCGTGTGCCTGTAGTTCTAGCTACTTGGAAAGCTGAGGCAGAAGGATCGCCGGAGCCCAGCAGGTCGAGGCTGCAGTGGCTGGGAGTGGCCACTGCACTCCAGTCTGGGTGACAGAGTGAGACTCCAACTAAAAAAGTTCCAATCTTCTAATCACCTGATTAGTCCTCCTGGCAAGTGACTTCCCTCCTGAGATGATCCAGAAAGCCACCAAATATTGCTTCATTAGAATGAAAGGTGCTCCCCTATTGCTCAGGAAATTCCGGGGGTTGAGATCTCTGCATTAGAAGCTGGAGTCAAAGACTAAATATTAAAGCAAAAGATGCACCTAGCACCTCCATCACTTAGGAAATTAGAAGAGTTTTAGGAACTCTGTGTCAGGAACAAGGGGCAGAGACCAAATGTATATTTCTTATTACATCTCAGTATCATGTAATCATACTCAGAAATAATGTTTGACTAGCACTTGGGCATTCCTTTTCCCAGTCAGGTTGACACACAGAATTAATCATCACATAAGGGTTTATGTTTCTAAGTACAGAATTTGATTAGAGACTAAGCTTGAGTGTCAGACTCCTTCATAAATGTTAAATTTACACAAAGCAAAGTAATACATCACAAACAAAAACCCATAAACGGTCAATAATAGCCTTTGCTATTTGATAAATCATTATAAATCTATATATGTATATATATCTAATCTGGAATTGACAATAGGTAACATATTAAATGAGGTCAATAGATAGGAATCTCAATTATACACTTATACTCTATCTTTTTTGACCTTTGCTTGCTGAGTGTTCTGCCCATTTTATTCCTTATTTAGCACCTACATTCACGTCACCAGTAGAATCGACTTTGAAAACAAACAGCAGCTGGGCTTGGTGGCTCAGCCTGTAATCCCGTGCCTTGGGAGGCTGAGGTGAGTGGATTGCCTGAGCCCGCGGGTTCGAGACCTGCCCGGGCAGGTGAGACCTCATCTCTACAATAAATAAAAAAAATTAGCCAGGCGTGGTAGCACGCACCTGTAGTTCCAGCTACTTGGAAGGCTGAGGCGGAAGGATTGCCGGAGCCCAACAGGTCGAGGCTGCGGTGGCTGGGAGCGGCTGCTGCACTCCAGTCTGGGCGACAGAGTGAGACTCCAACTCAAAAAAAAAAAAGAAAAGAAAAAAAAGAGAACAAACAGCAACATACGGAAACCACATATCATGGTTTGTTAGATGTTAGCTCTATTTTCACCAATTCAGTACTGTTGGTAATTCAACATTTGGTCTACAGTTAAGAAAGTAGAATATTTTTAATCTTGAATTTATACTAGTTATGTCTTTTGTGGAGAAGAAAGAAATTATTGTTGCTTACTGCAGTTTGGCAAATTCAGATGGTGAGCTCAAGTTATCTGTGAACCAATATAATTTGAATTGACACCAGAGCAGAAATTTCATTGATCTACATGGTCATTTATTCATATGAAAAGAGATGATCATAAAGAAAGAAGTTTCATAGCTAGGTTGATAAATACAGTGTTATTCCACAGAATGCAATTTTCACTTATTAGTCTGGCAAGCAGATTGTAAACCTTTCGTTCACTGAGAACTGAATTTCTCACTTATTCTTTTAAGCCTGTAGAGTTAATGTATATCGGAGCATTAAGAGTTTAAGCTTAATCTGGTATCTGTAGTTGAGAAATTCAAACAATTCAGGATAGATGGTTATAGAATTTTTAAAAGTTCATAATTGTAGGAAAAAAGTAAAAATGAAAATAAATATCCATCATTCATCTGGTTTTTTCTCTGAATCATCTTATGAAGATAAATTTCCACGTGGATTTCTGGGTCATACTGCTTGAAAACTTTGATACTCTTTATTTATCTTGCAAAATGTCTTCCAAAAAAATTGTTCCAAATTTGCTTTCACTTGAACATGAACTTTTAGAATGAAATACACGAAAAACAGGATGCTTTTCATTTATGGAATTTTATATGTGCCTAGTTCATTAAACATTTTTTTTTTTTGAGTTGGAGTCTCACTCTGTCACCCAGACTGGAGTGCAGTGGCCGTCCCGGCCACTGCAGCCTCGACATGCTGGGCTCCGGCGATCCTTCCGCCTCAGCCTTCCAAGTAGCTGGAACTACAGGCGCGCACTACCATGCCTGGCTCCTTTTTTGATTTATTGTAGAGATGAGGTCATGCCAAGTTGCCCAGGCGAACCTGCGGGCTCAGGCAATCCACTCACCTCAGCCTCCCAAAGGCACGGGATTACAGGCTGAGACACCGAGGCCGGCTAGTTCACTAAACTTTAAATGAGATGGCTAAAACATGATTTTGATGATACAAGATGGATTTAATAAATATCTTCTCATATATTCCTGCCAATACATAAAGATAATTTAAAAAAATGAACTTAATTAAAAACAATTTTTTACAAATATATGAACCTGTATACAAACATTATTTTATGTCAAATATTAACATAAGGAAATAATGAAGGCATGAAGAATTTAAAAAGAAATGCCACAAATAAGCCGGGCACAGTGGCTCAGCCTGTAATCCCGCGCTTTGGGAGGCTGAGGTGAGTGGATTGCCTGAGCCCGCGGGTTCGAGACCCGCCTGGGCAGCGAGACCTCATCTCTACAATAAATCCAAAAACCAGCCGGGCGTGGTAGCACGCACCTGTAGTTTCAGCTACTTGGAAGGCCGAGGAGGAAGGATCGCTGGAGCCCAGCAGGTCGAGGCTGTGGTGGCCAGGAGCGGCCACTGCATTCCAGTCTGAGCAACAGAGTGAGACTCCAACTCAAAAAAAAAAAAAAAAAAAAGAAAAAGAAATGTCACAAATAAACTATTCTGTATAGTTTTCATTTACATAAGATTGTTATTTAAATTAAAGAATTAAGATAGAAATTTCTCAGTGATTTATGTTCTAGTTTGTACTGTCTTAATGACTTTGGAAATCATGTATTGATGGGATGAAACATTAAAAATCCTGTTTGTTTATTGTGATATTGTGATTTAGTAGAAGACTCATATTCAGTGTTCTGAAAATGTTATGCTCACAAGGAACCAGTGCAACAGTGACAGGAAGGACAGAAATGGCAAACTGTCAAATCCAAGAATGACTCTTGGGCAAAGAATTAAACTTTTCTTGGAACTTCTTACTATATAGAGTCTGTCATACTCAGTGATCTAGAACAGAGTAACACATGTTTTCACTCATAAGCGGACCCTGAACATTTATCATAATACAATAAGAAAGGGATTGACAGTAGCAGGATACTGCTGGGGTGGGTGGGGAGCACAGAACATGAAAAAGGGCACATGATCTCAAAGCAGGCAAAGTAGGGACCAAAGTGAGGCCCAAACTTTACCTTTATGATGTCTACTTACATACTAATCCTGAATTGCACTCCACATTGAAAGGACAGATTGAGAATGGGAAGCCATTCTTCATCTTGTTCTTAAATCCTGTCACAATGATGAGAAAGTAGAAGCTATGCTTTTGGAGAAATGCACACTTTAGGTATAATTAACTTTACTGACTTTGTCTTTTCAGAAACAGACTTCCAGATATCAGAAGTATCTCATAGTGGCAATCAAGCGTGCCTGGAGTAATGGGAATTTACAAGGCCTAAGACATCATGCACTGGACAAGGATTGTAAAAGTCATGAAACTTGTAATTACAAAAGTTATGACCGCTCAGAGGGAGAGCAGGTGGGGATTCGATCTTTCAGTAAATTGGGCACTTTCTACAGGGACGCCAAGGATCCCCCGAAGCTACCCACTGGGAATGCCTAGGCGATAAGGGGAGGTGCACCCTCCATTAGGCCTAAGGAATGTCATTTGGGAAGGTGCAGGAGAATTAGAATCCTTGTCATGCCCTTCTCTAGGGGCTGTGATAATGTGGGCGGACATTAATGGCTCTCTGTGTCATAGGATCTCCAAGACATCTACAGGTGGTCGATAAAGAAGTCATGGCAGTCACCTGCAGCATCTTCAAGAAAAGAATTTAAGCCAGGACTTTGGGGGGCTACGGGACCACACTCACCTAGAGTGTAGGCCCACTCCCTGTCGGTGGGAGGTGAACTTTTCTTAAATAAATCTTTTCTTCTCTCACCTCTGTGTGGTGCAATTCTTTGCATCTACTCGGATCTCTGAGTTCCTGGAGTGCACCTCTGGCTTGCCTGCCCCGTCAGTGCTGCGTGCCTCCCTGCACCTCTCCACCCTCACCCGGTCTAACATTTTTGGAGGTTCCACCGAGACCTCTCTCTCTCTCTCTCTTTCTTATTTTCTAACTGGTGATCCTCTGTGGACTGTGTTAGAAACTGGGGGCAACTGAAGGCTCTGCCTAGGCTACACTTCAGCATTCTGAAAGGCCCCAGGGAAAGACATCAGACTGCTAAGGCCAGACTGGGTGAGGGACTAAGGTTAACACTTTGCTTCCTTCTAACCAAGATTTCTGAGTTTCCCCATGGACGTGGCTGGATCTCAGAGGACAACTGATGGTCTCTCCCTAGGGCTACTCCCTAGGGAGGCAAGAAGGTCCCCAAGGAAAGTTCAGATCGCCAGTGCCAAAAGGGTGGGAGACAAAGTGCTTGGTTTCTTTACACTTTTCCTCTCTGGCTGGCGAAGTAACTCTACGGAGGACCTTGAAACTCCAACAGCTACGGTATGCCTTTCTGCACCTTTGGTGAGTCATTCCCTTTTTTTTTTCATCCACACACATATTTGAATGTGCGCTCTTGGACCGCCCTTTGTTTGGATGACTTTCTGGGTCTCTCAGGTTTCCGGTTCCGTCTTAGGAGACTACTAGCAAGGGTCGGGGACCTAGTTGCCCAAAGTCCTGGTACCAGGCCTTCCAAGACACGGTGGAGTGTGCATCCAGCAAGCTCCAGTGGGCATAGGGATGGGAGGAGGCTCTCTCCCTGCTGACTCACATCCTCTGCGCTGATTCCTTTGAACCTGTTGGGGATGCCCGGCAGGGGATCTGGATGGGATAAGGCCCAGAAACATTCATGATACCAAGAGCCCATTCCAATAGTACCCCTGTTTCCTTATGCATGCTCTTGGCCATCCATTTGGATGACTTTATGGGTCTTTTATAAGGCCCAGAAACATCCATGATACCAAGAGCCCATTCACAGGAACCATGGGAAACTCTCAATAATATTTTACTGCAACACTGCTTGGCCACAATATATGCTGGGGGATGTTGAAACCTGGCCAGAAGGCGGCTCCCTAGCCCCTAACACCCTTTTGCAGCTTGATTTGTACTTAAAAAAGAAATAACAAATACCTTGAAATCCCATCTATTCAGGCCTTTTATGAGTTCTTCTTGCCATATTTCTGTGTTGGCTTCCCAGACCCCGCTGCCCATAGGCTCACCAGTATTACAACTCCAATTCCTGCTTTCCAACTATCAACTCAAAGTCTGACCCAGCTGGCTTAACTACTCGTGTTTCTTGTAATCTGCTCTGTCAGTTTCTCTTCCTTCTTGCCCTCCACCTTTATCTGTGAAGGAAAGGCTGGCGTCTACGGCCGTGGTGCCTAACCCTGGCCTTCAGTCTTTCTCTTTTACCTTCGAAGAAGAGGCCAAGGCCAAAGGCCATAGCACCTGACCCCAGCCTCCAGTCTTTCTCTTTTGTCTTTGGAGGAGGGACTGGTGTCTCCGGCCCGGGACGCCTAACTCTGGTCTCCAGTTTTCCTCTTTTGTCTTTGGAGGAGGGGCCAGTGCCAAAGGCCAGGGCACCTAACCCCAGCCTCCAGACTTCTCACCCCCTTCCCCCCACTGCTTAATAACCTCCTGGTGGCAGCCCTACTAGCTGCAACAAGTCACCACCTCCACATGTTCTTGAAAAGCCCATTCAAGTTTCCACATGGCTTAATAGGTCTCTTCTCAAGGGGGTGGCTGGTACAAAAGGATATTAAAATTCTTCTCTGTTGTTTTCTTATGATAAATTTCTCTCAAGTTATATCTAAACTGGGACTATATCACCCTTGTTCCCAGATGAAAGTAAAGGGATCATATAAATTAATCCTGGTAGCTAACTACAAAAAAAGTGTTATTAAGCAGGCTAACTAAGACAAAATAAAAGAGATTTTGTTTTGTTTTGTTTTGTTTTTGAGTTGGAGTCTCACTCTGTCACCCAGACTGGAGTGCAGTGGCTGCTCCTGGCCACCGCAGCCTCAACCTGCTGGGCTCCATGATCCTTCTGCCTCAGCTTTCTAAGTAGCTGAAACTACAGGTGCGCACTACCACGCCCGGCTAATTTTTGATTTATTGTAGAGATGAGGTCTCGTCAAGTTGCCCAGGCAGGTCTCGAACCCGCGGGCTCAGGCAATCCACTCACCTCGGTCTCCCAAAGGCGCAGGATTACAGGCTGAGCCACCAAGCCCACCCTAAAAGAGGTTTTTTAAAAGACCAGATGAAATCCAACAGTGTTTCTAAGTCATCTCTCTGAGACATTGCAGCAGTTTACTAATATTGATTTAAACTCTCTGGAGGGACAAGCTCTTTTGGCTATGTATTTTATCTCCCAGTCAGCACCGGATATTAGGCACAAACTCCAAAAATTAGAAAAGCGCCCCCAAACTCCTCAATTAGAACTGTTGGACATGGCCTTTGAAGTCTTTAACAACCAGGAGGAGGAAAGAATGCAGGACTGCAAACATAAGCGGGAAGTATTTCAGCTTTTATCTACCGCTTTAGCAGAGAGAGCCACCACTGATAATCTTCCACCCCAGATGGTCACTCACAAAAGGGGTACACAGCCCCCTTCCCTGGTTTGTTTCCAATGCCGTCAGAATGGGCATATGGCCAAAGACTGTCAAGCCCCACTATCAGCAAAACCCTGTCCCAAATGCAAACAGCATGGACACTGAGCTTATGATTGCCTTGTTCACCTAGCCAGAGAGCACATGGCCAGAGGCTTGCTGCAAATAAGGGACACCAGGCATCTCGCACAATCTCGGAAGGGAATCTCTTGGGCTTGCTCCAGTCAGATTAACTCACCCCTGGCTTGGTAGCCCCAATGTCTTCGGAACAAACTATTAAACCAACCGAGCCTAGGGTGGAAATATCAGTAGCTGGCAGTGTTATATCATTCATTATTGGTACGGGGGCTACATGCTCAGCTCTACTTGAATTTCCTGGTCCACTCCTTCCTTCACTCCTTTCGGTTGTGGGGGTGCAGGGCATTATATCCAGGCCCCTCAGTATGCTGTTATTTCCATGTGTTCTGGGAGATAAAATACTTCAACACTCCTTCCTTGTTATGCCAACGTGTCCAGCTCCCTTATCGGGAAGGGACATTATGACAAAAATTGGAACTCGTATTATTCTTTACCCTGAGCCATCACCACTGTGCTTTTTGGGTGCCTTTTGTTTAGCTTTGGATTTCCCTGATAGTTCCACATTGGATCCTATCCAAGCCCTTCCACTGCATATAAACTTATTGCTTTGGTTAGAGCTCTGAGGTTAGGAAAAGTGTAAAGAAGGTTGTTGGTATGAGGTATGTTTTTGGTAAGAAATGAAAGGAATTCTATAAACACTCAAGGTTACAAAAAGGATCTATAAATTTACCCTTAATATCAAGTACACTAATGCTAGGACAACATGCTACTCAAAGACTAGAACATGAGCTTCTTAATTAACAATCTCCAAAAGAATTTTCTCCTTTAAACAACAGAGGTGGGAAGAAAGAGACAAAATTCAATTAGCCCTCCCCCACTGTCTTTGTAACAAAAAAAAGCAAGGTTTTTTTTTCTTTTCAAAATCTTTGGATTATCATTTTGGCTAAGCAACTTTTGCAATATCTACTGTGATTTTGTGTTGTAACATTATGCTTTTAAAAACTTTAATACTTAAACTCAAAGTTCTCACAGTCTCTCTAGGGTGAGATAAGAAGCAAGCTCTAGGAACCATACCTGCCCCACACCCTCCTCCTGAATTTCCAGCAGACCAGGTACAAGGGTTACTATCCAACATAGAATGAATGGCAAAATAACTGGGCTTCACCCTCTAACATATCAATTGTTGTAAAAGTATATCAGACCTATTAAAAAAAAAACAAAAGGAAACTGTTTTCTCTTGCCAATGTTTACCTGTTTTGAATTCCCCATTTAAGCTACAACTTAACTACATGTATCTAATGTTTTCAATTTTTCTTTCTTCAGACTTTGTCAAAGTGGCTGTATTTCCTCGTTAAAGTACAACTATAGATAATTTACAAAGTACAACTATAGATAATTTACAAAGGAATATTTCAACTTATGTTTATGAATACATATAATTGATGGGACTTTCACTTTTCCAACATTGTTTTTGGGGTCATAGCCTTTGTCATCATTTGCTTAATAATTTTAGCCTATGCTCTCGCTTGATGTTTCATTAGATCCAAATATTTGCTTAAGGTCCTGCCATTTCCTGTTCATACCCTTGGAAATAGATGGGTAGGGACATTGCTTCGGCCCCATCTCAGCAGGACGTAGATACAGAAGATGGATCTTCACCCCATTTCTCAGGATCATAAGAATATTTCCAAGAGCAGGTGTGGGGAATGAAAGGACAGACTGAGAGTGGGAAGCCATTCTTCATCTTGTTCTTAAACCCTGACACAATGTGAGAAAGTAGAAGCTATTCTTTTGGAGAAATGTACACTTCAGGTATAATTAACTTTACCGACTTGGTCTTTTCAGAAACAGACTTCCAGGTATCAGAAGTATCTCATAGTGGCAATCAAGCGTGCCTAGAGTAAAGGGAATTTACAAGGCCTAAGACATCATGCATTGGGCAAGGACTGTAAAAGTGACAAAACTTGTAATTACAAAAGTTATGACTGCTCAGAGGTAGAGCAGATGGGGATTTGATCTTCCAGTAAATTGGGCACTATCTACAGGGACACCAAGGATCCCCTGAAGATACCCACTGGGAATGCCTAGGAGATAAGAGGAAGTATCCGCTCCATTAGGTCTAAGGAATGTCATTTGGGAAGGTGCAGGGGTATTAGAATCCTTGTCACCCCCTTCTCTAGGGGCTGTGATAATGTGGGCGGGCATTAATGGCTCTCTGTGTCATAGGATCTCTAAGACATCCACAGGTGGTCGATAAAGAAGTCATGGCAGTCACATGCAGCATCTTCAAGAAAAGAATTTAAGCCAGGACTTTGGGGGGCTACGGGACCACACTCACCTAGAGTGTAGGCCCACTCCCTGTCGGTGGGAGGTGAACTTTTCTTAAATAAATCTTTTCTTCTCTCACCTGTGTGTCACAATTCTTTGCAATTTACTCGAATCTCTGGGTTCCCATCACGCACCTCTGGCTTGCCAGCCCTGGCAGTGCTGCGCGCCTCCCTGCGCCTCTCCACCCTCACCCGGTCCATCCGTACCCTAACACACATCTTTAAAATAAAATATATATAAAGAAATTTCTTACTGTAGTTAAAATGTTTGTCCCCTAATCCTCATGTTGAAATTTGATCACCAATGTTGGAGGTGGGGCCTAATGGGGTGTTTCGGTCATGGGGTGGATCTCTCATGAATGACTTTGTGTCCTCCTCCTAGTAATGAGTGAGTTTTTGCTCTATTATCTCCCAAGAGAGCTGGTTGTTAAATTGAGTCTGGCACCTTTCCACTTTCGCTGTTGCTTGCCTCTCTCTTTCTCTTTCTTGCTCTCTGTCTCTTTCTCTCTCTTTCTCTCTCCCCTCTCCCTCTCCCTTCCCCCTCCACCGGCCCCTTCTGTTTTTCTCTCTCACCATGTGATCTGTGCAAACACTGGCTGGCTCCCCTTTCCTATTCACCTTGAATAGGAGCAGCCTGAACCCCCACCAGAAGCAGATGCTGTTGTCGTGCTACTTGAATGGCCTATATAATTGTGAGTTGGCTCGGCTCGGTGGCTCAGCCTATAATCCCGCACCTTTGGGAGGCTGAGG
>NW_007253182.1:67693-69146 GCF_000164805.1 Carlito syrichta
CTACTTGGAAGGCTGAGGCGGAAGGATCACTGGAGCCCAGCAGGTCGAGGCTGCGGTAGCGGCCACTGCATTCCAGTCTGGGCGACAGAGTGAGACTCCAACTCAAAAAAAAAATGTGTTGCCTGGCTGTGCTCGGTGGCTCAACCTGTAACCCCAGTACTTTGGAAGGCCAAGGCGAGTGGATTGCCTGAGCCCACGGGTTCGAGATCTCCCCAGGCAACTTGGTGAGACCTCGTCTTTACAACAAATTTAAAAAATTAAATAAATAAATAGCTAAATAAAGTTTTAAAATGTGCTGTTTAATTACAAAGTGCTAATAGAAATAACTTTTGTAAGTTACATAAATAATAAAAATTATTAGTAATCCTATATTAATAACCTCTCCCATTATGTATTTCTTTCCCTTCTTCTCTGTGTGTGCAAGTGTATTTGCACGTTTAATAAGGTGAAGCTCAGACTGTTAGTACAATGTACTTTCTTATTTTCTATTAATATAGAGCTATATATATTGTTTTACTTAATAATTGTATCATAATATATTTAAACATTATTATTATTATTATTTTTTGAGTTGGAGTCTCACTCTGTCGCCCAGACTGGAGTGTAGTGGCAGGCTCCTGGCCACTGCAGCCTCGACCTGCTGGGCTCCGGCAATCCTTCCGCCTCAGCCTTCCAAGTAGCTGGAACTACAGGCGCGCACTACCACGCCCAGCTAATTTTTGATTTATTGTAGAGATAAGGTCTTGCCAAGTTGCCCAGGTGGGTCTCGAACCCACGGGCTCAGGCAATCCACCACCTCAGCCTCCCAAAGTGCTGGGATTACAGGCTGAGCCACCAAGCCCGGCCTATATTTAAACATTATTATACCTAATGTGAACAGCTATATACATCAAATATGTGAGACACCAAAATTATTTGGGTGGGCTAGATTGTAGGCATAAAATTATTAGACCAATCAGTTCTATTTGTCGTTGCTACCAAGTAGTGATATCAAATGGGGCCGGTATAAATGAAGAATGAAGACTCTGGTATCTAATTTATTTATTATAGGCTTGTAGGTAGAAAAAAAAAGTAACAAACAAGCTTTCTATATTTTAGCAGTTAGTTTGGCAATGTGAAAGTTGTCAGAGTGAAAATGGAGTCACTAATGAAAAGAGAATCCTGACAAACAGAGCCTGGGGAGCCATGCTCATATGCCAGACAGCAAAAAAGACCCTACAAAATCCACAGACTTGTGCCAAAGGCCGTCACAACCTTACACAAGAAATACTTTTGCATGGACACCCGCCCAGCAACTGCCTGTTCAGCTTCAGACTGGCATTATTCTTCCACTTGATTTTGTAGTCAAGGATAATTTTTAAAAAATAAATGTATAAGCCGGGCTCAGTGGCTCAGCCTGTAATCCCGCACCTTTGGGAGGCTGAGGTGAGTGGATTGCCTGACCCCACGGGTT
>NW_007253182.1:69166-114507 GCF_000164805.1 Carlito syrichta
AAGGAGTGGCCACTGCACTCCAGTCTGGGCGACAGAGTGAGACTCCAACTCAAAAAATTAAAAAAAAAAAAAAAAAAAAAAGTGTAATTCTCTTTTTTGTCCTTTACAAATCTTTATTTTCTCTTACTTCCCTGAGTATGAACACAGTGTATTATGACATGCAGATTCTCATTGCAACATTCTATTCCCATATAAATATATATTTTTAAGAGAACCTGTCTCGGTCTGTTAGGTTGATCACAGGACACTACTTTGAGGTAAAACATATTAGGGCTGATATTTGGTTGTATTAATTGGTTGGACATTTATATTAGTCTTTTAAATTGCTGCTATAACAAATTATCACAAATTTAGCAGCATGAAATAACACAAATTTGTTCTCTCACCCTTCCGTAGGTCAGAAATGTAGGCTTGCTTGAGTGGTTCTCTGATCTGGGTCTCACTAACTGACATCAGGTGTTGACCAATAGGGCTCTTATTGGGACGTCCTGGAAATAATTCTCTTCCAAACTCCTTCATTGTTGGCAGAATCTATTTCCTTGAGTTTGTAGGACTGAGATTCTGCCTTCTTTGCTGGCTGTTAGCTGGGGGAGTGTCCTTAACTCCACAGGGACTGCATCTCAGGGCCAGCCACTGTGTGTCGAATACTCCATTATACTTGAAATCTGTCTGATTTCCTTCTGTGTTGCATTTTTCTGATTGTCTCATCTGCTTTCAGGCCTCATGTGATTATATTGGACCCCCTTGAATAATCCAGGATGCTGTCTCCATTTTAAAGTCAGCTGGTTAGTAACCTCAATTATATCTAGACCAGTGTTTTGGTCAAATAACCAGGGGATAGCAAACTGGGGGAGAAATCTTTGGAATTCTCTCTACCACAGCATCTGTTCTGATTGCTGGGCCCACGTGCCATACCACTTAGATTTTTGATGATCATTCCTGAGTATAATCCAATGCTGATAGCAGTAATATGTTGCAGAGTCTTGATTGTCAGCACTACTCCACTACTCAACATTCATGGTTGAGCAGCACCAGTTATAACCCTGGTACGACTGGGTATTGACCTTGCCATTGCAGCTGTTTCATATGTGAACTGTCCTGATTCACCTTCAGCACTATGTCAGACGTTCTGCAAGGCTAATTTCTTCTCTGGGAGGCCAGCCTTCCATCTGTCCTGCCTATAAAAATACTAACTTTAAGCTTTGAGATTTAGAAAAAAATGGTGCTAATTTACTTGGTACTTAATGTTATACTTACAATAATTGGGTACAGGTCTGCAGTAGCTCTAAATGACTCCAAAAGTTCCTAGTGTGAAGAGACTTATTATTTATTTATTGTTTTAATAAAGACACATTTATTCAGTGTCATAATCAGACTACATATTACATTTGGCAATCAACAGCATGGGTACCAAAAAACAAAATCTACATTAAAACCTTTTGTTGCAGTGTTTTAAACTTTCCACAGAATTTTTTATACAATTAGTTACAAATAACGACCTTGTGCTCTTTGCCCATACACATGAATATTGTCTAACACATGTCTTCTTTGTAGCGGTTAGACCTTGCCACCACTGTGCCTGGCTGAATTCACAAATCTGCTGTAACCTGTAGCTTCCTTGTCAGTTCTCTGGCTCTCCTCTCCTGCTAAGATTTGTTTCCTGGCGTAATTAAAATCTTCTGCCCTTGTCATAGCTATTGCTGCTATGGGAACCATCATAGCCACTTTGGGTATACGGTTTGGCAACATGCTGTCAGAGCTTCTGTCTTCAAAGTTTCCTTCCTTCATGGGTCCACTGCTTCCAAAACTGCTTCCATCATTACTAAATCCATTATTGTCATTCCCACTACCACTATATCCACCATCACCACCACCACCACCACCACCACCTGGCTACTGAAATTTCCTCTGTGACCAGAGTTGTCCTTCCCACCAAAACCACCTCCATAACCACCACCAAAGTTTCCACAACCACTTCGACCTCTTCGGCTGGATAAAGCACTAGCCATCGCTTGCTTTCACAGGGCTTTCTTTACTGAACAGTTGTGGCCATTTCACAATGTGGTATTTCTGAATGACAGTTTTATCCGTGGAGTCATGGTCGCCAAAGGTTATAAAAGCAAAGCCCCTTTTCTTGCCACTGCCTTGGTCAGTCATGATTTCGATCACATTAGTTTTCCCATACCGTACAAAATAGTCTCTTAGGTGATCGTTCTTTTTTTTTTTTTTTTTGAGTTGGAGTCTCACTTTGTTGCCCAGACTGGAATGCAGTGGCCGCTTCTGGCCACCGCAGCCTCAACCTGCTGGGCTCCGGCGATCCTTTTGCCTCAGCTTTCCAAGTAGCTGGAACTACAGGCGCGTGCTACCACGCCCGGCTAATTTTTTGATTTGTTGTAGAGATGAGGTTTTGCCATTTGCCCAGGCGGGTCTCGAACCCGCGGGCTCATGCAATCCGCTCACCTCGGCCTCCCAAAGTGCTGGGATTACAGGCTGAGCCACCAAGCCCGGCCAGGTGATCGTTCTTTAGTGTCTTCTTTCATACCACCATCAAATAACTTCTTTACAGTAAAGTGGGCAGCTGGTCTTGGAGCATCTTCTCTTTGGTTCCACAACTCTTCTCTCCACCTTGTGTGGCCTTGCATTCGTGGCTGCATCCGCCTTCTCCATTGGGGCACACTGACAATCCCAAAGCCCCTGGAGCGCTTGGTGTTTGCATCTCTGATGAGCACACAGTCTGTGGACATCCCCCATTGCCAAAATGGCTCCTCAGACTCTCATGGGTTGTTTGGAAGCTCAGCCCTCCTATGAAGAGCTTTTGCAGCCGCTCAGGCTCCTTGGGAGACTCTGACTTAGACAAGATGGCAGAGGGGAGAGAGAGACTTTAACAATGCTTCCTTGGCGGCATCCCAAGGCAGAAAAGAGTAAGCTAATGAAGGTATCTCGAAAAAACTTATTTTGGATTAGAGTTTGTATAAATTCAGAATCCAGTCTAGGGAGAAGACCTGAGACACGGAATAACCAGAGAATTGGCTGAATGAATTACGGATACAGAGAGACCTCCCCCCAAAAGTGCATTATCTCCTATTATAGTTAGAACTGAGCCACCTTTGCAAAATACTACTTCAAGGACTCTTTCACAAATTGTGTATAATTCTTTTTCATAGAAGAGATGGGATGTTTTATTTTTAAAAAGTGTACAGTTGGCTGGGTGTGGTGGCTCAAGCCTGTAATCCCAGCACTTTGGGAGATGGAGGTGAGAGGACTGCCTGAGCTCAGGGGTTGGAGACCAGACTGGGCAATTGGCGAGCCCTCTTCTCTACGATAAATAAAAAAATCAGCCCGGCGTGGTAGCACACATCGTAGTTCCACTTGGAAGGCTAAGGCGATAGGATCACCTGAGCCCAGCAGGTTGATTCTGGGATGGCCGCGAGTATGCCACTGCACTGGAGCCTGGGCAATGGAGTGAGACTCTGACTCAAAATAAAAAAAAAATAAATAAATAAAATAAAATAAAATATATATAAAAAATAGTGGCTGCTGCCCCTGAGTGTTAGTTTAATAACAGCAAATAACAAAATGAAAGAAAACTTAAAATTAATATACGGCTGGGCATGGTGACTCACTGCCTATAATCCCAGCACTTTGGGAGGCTGAGGTAAGAGGATTGTCTGAGCCCACGGATTGGTTTGAAACAAGCCTGGGCAAATTGATGAGACCTCGTGTCTACAATAAATCAAAAAATTAGCCGGGCGTGGTGGCGCATGCCTGTACTTCCAGTTACTTGGAAGGCTGAGGCGGAAGGATCGTTGGAGCCCAGCAAGTTGAGGATACAGTGGCGGTGAGCATGCCACTGCGCTCCAACCTGGGCGACAGAGTGAGACACAACTAAAACAAAACAAAACAAAAAATTGTACAGTTGTCTCTTAGTATCCATGGGTAATTAGTTCCAAATCTCCTTTAGGTACCAAAATATGTGGATGCGCAAGCTTTTTAAAATATAAAATGGTGTAATATTTGCACATAACCTACAAACATCCTCTTTTACACTTTAAAATATCTGTAGATACCTATAATGTTATAAGGCCTACACATTCCTTCATTGTGTGAATTCAACACGGTACTCAGCATAGCAAATTCAAGTTTTGGAATGTTATGGAAGTTTTTATTTTTCTGAATATTTTTGATCTGTGGTTGGTTGAATCCACAGATGCAAAGCCCGAGGATCCAGAAGATTGCCTGTATTCATGAAATATAAAGCAGAACATAAACAACCACCTGGATTAATTCCCTCTGGACCAGAATAGCCTGGTTTTTCAGTGGGTCCAACCTTGGTTACAATGACTATTTCTCTCTTTAATGGCCAAGGTAACTCTGTGATTCTGTCTTAATAGGATATTCAAATTTAATTTTCTCTTTCATTTCTATTTGTTCCCTTTAAGTCTTCCATTATTTTTCTTTTTTGTATTTTTTTTATTAATCAGTATTTTTATTGTGTATTCTTATTTGATTAAATTTCTGAGAGATTTTTCTCAATTTATCTTCCTGACCCTTATATTTTTTTAATTTCAGTATCCTGTTTTTCAAATCCTGCTGCCTCCTCCATGTCCTTTTTTATAGCTTCCTATTCTTGTTAGATAGATGAATTTTTATAACTCTGAGGACATTAATTGTGACTTTTTTATTCACTTTTTTTCTGCTATCAGCGATGTCTCTGTTTCTTCCACATTTTCCCTTTTGTTTTTCTGAGGCTTTTTCTTTAATGTCTGGTGATTTTAAAATAGTACATTTATATTTATGCCAGAAGCAGTAAAAAGGCAGATTTTAGCAGCAAGACTTGTTCCTTAGTTTCCCACAATAGATGTTGATTGGGTAGACACATGCAAAAATTTTTTTTGAGGTGCTTCCAAAATCTGTAGGTTTTTTTGTTTGTTTTGTTTCTTATCTATTCAGTTACTCCAGGAACATTTTTTTTTTTTTTTGAGTTGGAGTCTCACTCTGTCGCCCAGACTGGAGTGCAGTGGCCACTCCCGGCCACCGCAGCCTCGACCTGCTGGGCTCCGGCGATCCTTCCGCCTCGGCCTTCCGAGTAGCTGGAACTCCAGGCGCGCGCTACCATGCCCAGCTGATTTTTGATTTATTGTAGAGATGAGGTCTCACCAAGTTGCCCAGGCGGGACTCGAATCTGCGGGCTCATGCAATCCACTCACCTCAGCCTCCCAGATCGTGGGATTACAGGCTGAGCCACCGAGCCCGGCTCAGGAACATTTTTTTGATGTTCTTTTACCAGTTTTCCTTCTTTGGTCTGCAGAAAATATTATTAAATAGTAGATACATGTCACTTAGTCTTCCTGTATTTCTTTCTTTCTTTTTGAGTCGGACGGAGTCTCACTCTGTCGCCCAGACTGGAGTGCAGTGGCCGCTCCCGGCCACCGCAGCCTCGCCCTGCTGGGCTCCGGCAATCCTTCCGCCTCAGCCTTCCGAGTAGCCTGAATTACAGGCATGCACTACCACGCCCGGCTGATTTTTTGATTTATTGTAGAGATGAGGTCTCGCCAAGTTGCCCAGGTGGGTCTCGAACCTGCGGACTAGGCAATCCACTCACCTCAGCCTCCCTAAGCGCAGGATTACAGGCTGAGCCATCAAGCCCAGTTAAGTTTTTAAAGTATTAGAAATAAATACTGCCTTGTAAAATAAAAGATAATCTATTTAATATTATTTTTCTATAGGTTTTAAAAATATTAATTAAGCGCACGCCTGTAGTTCCAGCTACTAGGAAGACTGAGGCAGAAGGATCACCAGAGCCCAGCAGGTCGAGGCTGCGGTGGCCGGGAGCAGCCACTGCACTCCAGTCTGGATGACAGAGTGAGACTCCAACTCAAAAAAAAAAAAAAAAAATCTAGATGGATTATGATGAATCTATCATTTTAGTCATATTTGATAATGCTCAGTAATGTGCTTTTGTTTTGTTTTTGAGTGAGAGTCTTACTCTATCTCCCAGGCTACCAAACACTAATTCTCATTCCATCTACCACCCCAGATATGACCTTGATAGTATTAAATTTGGTCCTCAAATTAGGAGAGACTGATATAAAGAGTCCCTTAAATATAAATACAAATACTTTCTCAATGGCAACGTAAGCCTAAGTGTACAAAGGTAATTAATTGAAAAGCATGTATCTGGGATCTTTCCGGGATCTTTCTGGGCGACAGAGTGAGACTCCAACTCAAAAAAAAAAAAAAAAGTAAGTGCCCAGCAGGTCGAGGCTCTATGTTCAGTACAGGTTAAATAGCAGAGTCAGAATGAAGAGCTTACTCCATTTTACTTGGATTTAGAATTTTTTTCTTTTGAGTTGGATTCTCACTCTGTAACCCAGACTGGAGTGCAGTTGTCGCTGCTGGCCACCGCAGCCTCGACTTGCTGGTCTCCGGTGATCCTTCTGCCTCAGCCTTCCAAGTAGCTGGAACTACAGGCATGCGCTCCCACTCCTGGCTGATTTTTGATTTATTGTAGAGATGAGGTCTTGCCAAATTGCCCAGGTGGGTCTCAAACCCGCGGGCTCAGGCAATCCACTCACTTCAGCCTCCCAAAGGCGCGGGATTACAGGCTGAGCCACCGAGCCCAGCTGAATCTTTGTTTTTTTTTTTAAAATTTCTCTTTCCTTTATTTTATACTGTGTCAATACACAATACAAAGTATGCATATGTTCACATATGTATGTACATTGCACATTGCATATCAAGTGATGTATCTAGTCAGGATTGATTGCAATTTACAGGTATGTTAATTAGTTAACTGTTGTTGGCATTTGTACTTTTTTGTAATTCTGACTTCCATATCCATTGCATACAAAGAAGGAAGAAATACAGCGAACCTATTGGATTATTTCTTAAAATTTTCAAATTTGCTTTCCAATAAACTTCAGATTTCTTAGGACAGATTTCTATGTATTTCCTTAATCTAAATGCTTATGCCAAACATCTAGTTCTCTGTGTTTTAGGTTGAATTTTATACAAATTTAGAGATGGTAGATGTTTTGTACAGAGTTAAGGAATGGTTCTGCAGCTGGTAAAATGGCACCATTTCCTGCCACCAGGGTCAATATTATTAAACATTATGACATATTGCTTTTTGGCTCTAATAACATCAAATGTATCAATTTATGAGCCTCACCATCTCAACTTTTTCTTGTTTTACTTGGGAAAAAGTAGATATGATTTCAACTCATGAAATCTTTGATTAAATTGACTTTCTACATGTGTTAACTTTACAGACTCATTCTTTCTGCAACAAAATATAAAAAGAACTCATCTTTCTTGATGCCCGACTGGGAAAATAATTTCTATATGAGAGAAATGTAGTCCAGCACCCTAGTTCATTTGCTTTAACTTTTGCTTAGGTAAAATGGGTCTGTCACACAGAAAAGGAAAGGAACAGAAGAGGCCAGTTCAGTTAGGGGATGCTTTAATCTCTGCTATAGACTATAGCAACTAGATGGTGTAATTGCAGTATCTACTATATTTTCTCACACATAGCAAGTGCTTAATGTGTTAGCTATTGGCATTATTATTATCTACCAGTAGGTAATGTGCTTTTTAAAATTTATTTATTTATTTATTTATTTGAGTCAGAGTCTCATTCTATCACTCAGGCTGGAGTGCAGTGGCACACTCACGACCACTGCTGCCTTGACCTGCTGGACTCAGGCAATCCTTCTGCCTCAGCCTTCCAAGTAGCTGGAACTACAGGTGCGCGCTACCATGCCCGGCTAATTTTTGATTTATTGTAGAGAAGAGGTCTCGCCAAGTTGCCCGGCGGGTCTTGAATCTCGAACCTGCGGGCCCAGGCAATCCACTTACCTCAGCCTCCCAAAGCGCTGGTATTACAGGCTGAGTCACCAAGCCTGGCCAATTTTTTTGATTTATTGTAGAGACGAGGTCTCGCCAAATGTCCAGGCTCACCTCAAACCTCTGAGCTCAGGCAATCCTCTAACCTCAGTCTCCCAAAATGCTGGGATTACAGGCATGAGCCATTGCGCCTGGCTTACTTTGATTTATAGCTAATCTATTTTTACTTTTCACCCTTTTTTATTGATCATGTTTTGGAATAAGTTTTTCCAGATTAAATGAGCAGTTTGTATCAGTGCGTGCTACATACACAAACCAAGACGTGGATTTATAACAATGCACTAACTAGTCACATTTCTTGTCTGTAATTTGAATTATACTACTTGTAATCTTTATTATGGTAGAAAATGCTATATTAGCCATTGTGAAATGCATATTCATTTCCCCAGTTAGATACCTGAGAGATTTGGAAAATTGTGTGAAGTCTGCTTATTCTCTCATGGTAATCAGTTTTTGTTTAGTTATTGCCTGCCCCTTCTGATTTTTCTTTGTTAATTTGTTGATTTTATTAAATCTAGTAATTGTAGAAGATAAACATATATACATTACTTCCTTTGTTTTATGTATTAACTTTATTTAAGCAGATTATAAGTAAATGGCAACTCTGCTTGAGTAAACCGGTCAGCACCATTTGTTTATTTTGTATTTAGTTGTTTACGTGATTTAGAAATCAATTGCTATAAAAGGTACTGGTTTTAATCAAGCCAGGCTAACAGCTTAGAAATTTTTGTACTAGCTTTAATCAAGCCAGGCTAATGGCCTAGAAATTTTTCAAATTGTCTTTCTCTGTTAAATGTCCTTAAGAATCAACTTGAGTCATATATACATAATCAAATATATGCATAGCTCCTAATGGGTACAGCTATATTAAATCATCATATCAGAATTTATTCATTGGCACTCAGAATCAGATATTAAAATTATAACATATATTGCCTACTTTTAAGACATTCAGATAAATCTATCTGTGGGATTTCATTTATATTCATGGGAGTAAATATAGAAAGAAAATTGGCATATATATCCTGGGAAGAAGATTAAGATTGACGTTTATTCTGCAAATATTTATCAGGCTTCTATGATGCCAAGAACTTTGCTCTACACTAGGAAATAAAAATAGAAAGACTGAGCTTGCACTGTATTACTGAGGAATACAAGGTTGAAAAGAGTATTGCTTGCCCTATATGGGGAAATATAAATTTGAAAGATAGTTTGTTTATCTGAAAGTTATGTATATTTTAGTGGCAGGGACATACACATGGAATATCTATACTAGATATAGTATTTCCAAGTTAAATTCTTGTTAACTTTTAAGAGTAAGAAAGCTATGTGTATGTTAGTATTTTCATTTCTTATTTATTTTTAATTATAAAAAATTTAGTGTTCTAAAAAATGATAGACACCTCATTTTATTGCACCTTGTTTTATAGTGCTTCACAGATAGTGGATTTTTTTTTTTTTTTTTTTTAGTTAGAATCTCACTCTGTCGCGTATACTGGAGTGCAGTGCAGTTGCACACTCATGGCTTCTGCAGCTCAGACCTGTTAGACTCAGGAGATCCTTCTGCCTCAGCCTTCTAAGTAGCTGGAACTACAGGCACACGCCACCACACCCAGCTCACTTTTTAAAAAATTTATTGTGAGATGAGATCTTGCAAAGTTGCCCAGGCTGGTCTCGAACCCCTGGACTCAGGCAGTCCCCTGCCTCCATTTCCCAAAGTGCTGGGATTACAAGCGTGAGCCACTGCGCCCAGCAGCAGATAGTGCTTTTTAGAAAACAGATGAAAATTCTGTGGCAATTTTGGTTGAGTAAGCCTATCAGTACCATTTTTCCAATGGCACGTGTTCACTTTGTGTCTGTGTGTCACATTTTGGTAATTCTCACAGTATTATAGATTTTTCGTTATTATTATTATTATTATTTTGAGTTGGAGTCTCACTCTGTCACCCAGACTGGAGTGCAGTGGCCGCTCCCAGCCACTGCAGCCTCGACCTGCTGGGCTTCGGTGATCCTTCTGTCTCAGTCTTCCAAGTAACTGGAACTACAGGCGCGTGCTACCACGCCCGGCTAATTTTTTAAAAAAAATTTATTGTAGTGATGAGGTCTTGCCAAGTTGCCCAGGCAAGTCTCGAACCCGCGGGCTCAGGCAATCCACTCACCTCGGCCTCCCAAAGTGCTGGGATTTTAGGCTGAGCCACGGAACCCAGCCAGATTTTTCATTATTATTACATCTGTTATGGTGATCCTTGAACAGTGATCTTTGATGTGACATTTGTAATTGTTTTAGAGTGTCACAAACTATGCCTATTGAACATGGTGAACTTAAACCTAAATGTTTTCCATATTTTCCCTTCTTGATGCTGTATACTAATATCCAGTGAATGTTGTACGTGTTCTGACTGCTCTTCCAACTGGCATTCTCCCTCTCCTCAGGTCTCTTTATTTCCTTGAATACAACAATATTGACTTTAGATCAATTAATAGCCCTACAGTGGTCCCTAAAAACTTTCACGCAAAAGGAAGGGTCACATGTCTCTTACTTTAAATCAAAAGCTAGAATTGATTAAGCTTAGTGAGGAAGCTATGCTGAAAGCCAAGACAGACCAAAAGCTAAGCTTCTTGTGCCATATAGGCAAGTTATAAATGCAAAGGAAGCGTTCTTGAAGGAAATTGAAAGTGCTGCTTCAGTGAATATATGAATAATAAGAAAGCAAAACAGCTTTATTGCTGATGTGGAGAAAGTTTTAGTTCTGGATAGAAAATCAAGCCAGGCACAATATTCCCTAAATCAAAGCCTAATCCACAGCAAGGTCTTAATCCTTTTCATTTCTATGAAGCCTGAAAAGGATGAGAAAGCTGCAGAAGAAAAGTTGGAAGATAGCAGAGGGAGATTGGTTCATGATGTATAAGAAGTCATCTTCATGACATAAAAGTTCAAGGTAAAGCAGCAAGAGCTGAAGGTGAAGCTGCAGCAAGTTATCCAGGAGATAGTTAAGATCATTATTGAAAGTGGCTATAGGAAACAACAGATTTTCAATGTAGATAAAACAGTGTTCTATTGGAAGAAGATGCCATCTAGGACTTCCATAAGCTTAAAAGGAGAAGACAATGCCTAGCTTCAAAGTTTCAAAGGACAGGCTGACTTTATTTTTAGGAGCTAATACAGCTGATGACTTTAAGTTGAAACTAATGCTCATTTACCATTTTGAAAATTCTAGGACCTTAAGAATTGTGGGTAAATAATTGTTCTGAATTATTATGCTAAATCCCAAGCTCTATAAATGAAACTACAAAGCCTGAAAGACAGTATATCTGTTTTCAGCATGGCTTATTGAATGTTTTAAAACCACTGTTGAGACCTACTACTCAGAAAAAAGTTTTCTTCGAAAATAGTTACTGCTCATTGATGATGCACCTGGCCATCCAAGTTCTCTGATAGAGACACACAAGGAGGCTGATGTTGTCCTCATGCCTGCTAATACAACATCCACTCTGTGTCTCATGGATGTGTTCTTAATTTCTTCCAATTTTTCTTCTTATCCCACAATTTCACACATATTCTGCATTCTGGGGAGTTCCTCAAAGGTTTTAGGCATTGTTTCTTGCTGAGTGGCCCCCAGACAGGCTCACTGGCTCTCCAACTCTGCAAACTGTCTAATTTCATTAATACATTTATTTTATGCTTCAACTGTCCAGAATGAATGCAATAAAAATCCTGTTACCTGATTCAGTATATAGAAGATGCTTAATTCAATGAAACTTTTCTGGTATTACATGTAGACACTAACAATTGGTTTAAAAAGATATGGTGTTTGCCAAGTGTAGGATAGGATGAAGCTGGTTTCATGTCTTTCCATGTACAAGTAACTGATTAATTTGAGACAGTAGACTCTAGGGTAACTTAAGTGGGATTAAAGACGGTGTGACTACTGAGTCTATAACACAGAGTGTTTCCTTTATGAAGAATTATTCAAGCCGACTTTCTCAGTTATGTAGAATCATGTGTCTTATATCATTTATTTCAGCATAGGGTATTTTCAAATGGAAAATGAACATGTTCTCTGCATTGTTCTTCTTACTAAGCCAAATATGTCCACACAAAAAACGTATAACAGCACATCATACCAGTCCAAAACATCCCTTTGTGGATTTCTAGGTAGAAATAAAACATCATTGAATTGCTATTGCTGGCTTTCTCCAATGGATGATCAGACCAGATTAGATTAGATTAGATTAGATCAGAACACTTCAGGCAGATTTAGGGAAGTTATGCTTAATCTTTATTTTTTTTTTTTTTAATTTTATTTAAGCAGGATTTATTGAGAGGACAGAAAAGCTCCCACAGTGGGAGGGGACCCCAGAGGGTTGCCCAGGAAGTTATGCTTTCAGTGACACATTTCTGTTTATTCACTGCCTTTGCTTATCATCTACCGATGAGATGTATGTTAGACAAACTTGTGAAGAATGCACTTTGTCAATGCCTGGTATTTTTCCTGTGGCCTTCTTCCAGACCAGTGGCGTCATTATTCTAAAGATTTATAACTTAATGTTCTGCACATATGGTTTTAAATTTCACTATGCACACACCCTCACTGACATAAAGACATTACTGACTGTGAATGTTTGAGTAATTTCAACCCAGCGCCATGGGAGGGAACGAGGAACACCCTGAATTATCTGCAAACATGTGCAAAGTGCTCACTGGTGCCTGTCCTAGGGATTTTGTCATTTATGGTTCCAGCCATTTTCAGCACATTAGCATTTCCACTCAGAGTCTAGGAAGTCGTGTAGTTTGACTTCTTGCCGTCTGGAATATTCTTTGTAACTTCCTCACTGAGAAGTGTCTAGGTTGAAACTGAATCATTTCACTATTTTGAAAGTTTAGGAAGTGCTTTCATATACATAGAAAAATCTGTCTGTCTGCATCTATCATTATTCCCTGTCTACTTTGGAGAAATAATGATAATAATAATAACTAAAATTTTTATAGTGTTTACTATGTCTCTGGAACTAGTCTAATGGCTTAACAGGTTGGCACTTAGCCTTCTTAACAACCCTATGAGAAATATACAATTATTCTAACAGTTTTACAAGTGAGAAATCTGGGGCATGACAGAGTAACTCAGAATAAACATGTCTTACCGTCTTATTTCAGTGCTCACATTTTCCCTTCTTGGTATTGTAAATTACTATTCATTCTTCCCAGAACACGGTTTCCACACTCTTCTACTTTTTAAACATTCTTTTCCAGATGTCTTCTAGTTTTCCAGTGTTTCTAAAGTTTGGAATTTATCACTATAGTGTTTGTAACATACAGGATGAAGTATAATTGACACCTCCAGTGCCATAAACTAACTTTATGTTATGGAAAGACGTTTCTGTCAATTCAGATCATCAAGTCTCTGACTTTTTTAGTAGTCATTTGAGCTTGCCATTAAATAAAATTCTCTTTCCTTTTTTTAACATGAAATGTTGACACTTCATTTTAAAATTTCAATGTTGAATTTTAGTCACACATGAAATGTTACACATATCTGCTTAAGATTTTATGTTATTTTATTTTTTACTTTTTTGAGTTGGAGTCTCACTCTGTCACCCAGACTGGAGTGCAGTGGCCGCTCCCGGCCACCGCAGCCTCAACCTGCTGGGCTCCGGCGATCCTTCCGCCTCAGTCTTCCAAGGAGCTGGAACTACAGGCGCGCACTACCACGTTTGGCTGATTTTAATTTCTTGTAGAGATGAGGTCTCGCCAACTTGCCCAGGCGGGTCTCGAACCCTCGGGCTCAGGCAATCCACTCACCTCAGCCTCCCAAAGGCACGAGATTACAGGCTGAACCACTGAGCCTGACTTGTTTTGACTTTTTAACATCACAGTTTTCTTACATCCCTCCCTTGTGAAGTTAATAAATGTGCAACTTTGTTTTTGTTTTTGATTTTGCTATTGTGCACAATTTGTGAAGGACAAGAATCAAAGTCTGTATCCTGCGTGGTGATTCTTGATGCCCTATCCTCACAGCTGTCCTATTTTTAGTTTGAATAATTTGAATATTCCATCCTGCAAAGAGATTTACATTTTGCCATTCTCTGGAAGCTACAGCCAGGCATTAAACAGAAAGTGATGTGCCTATGTAAATGTATTTTCCATTCATAAATGCACATAGTGGACCCTATTTTCTTAGAACATAGGAATAAAGAATATATTTGTAGAAGTGTCAAGAATAGAAATATATCTTCCTTCTCACAGTGAAGAGTCATAAGTTGTAGCAAAGAGTGTACTTTAAGAGTCAATCGCCACATATCTTTTTATCATTGTTGAGTTTAATCAATTTAAAAAATTCAATCTACTTTATTTCTGGTATTCATTCTTGTAAAATGTATGTTAATTATAATAAAAAGCAATGCAACAATATTTTTGCACATTTGACTTGTAGTAGTTGCATAGTTCATTCATAATGGTTATTAAAGACTGTGTAATAAGGAGAGAACATTAATTTATTATAGGCTGAAATTTTTTTCTAATACACTTACTTGATTGAATTTTGCATTTGTTTCAGGAAAAATTAATATTAATATCTAAAAAAAGAGCCAGCAGTTTGTCAATTATTATGATAGTTTTTGAATTCTTCATGTTGATTATACATTAGAGTCTTTTTTCTTTCATAGTACTACAAAAGAAAACAAAATAAAAAAACTCCACCTAAACCTCTGTTTTTTTTTTTCCTGATATACAAATATGGCTTTTGATTCTTGTGCCAAAGTGCACAGTGGTGGTTACATTTATTAAGCATATGAAAACAGAATAATCAGCAAGTCATTATGTACTTTGTTTGTATACAATCTACATGACTTTGATTACTTTTTCTTGTTTGGTTAGTGATATCTATTTTTTTTTTTGAGTTGGAGTCTCACTCTGTCGCCCAGACTGGAGTGCAGCAGCCGCTCCCAGCCACCGCAGCCTCGACCTGCTGGGCTCCGGCGATCCTTCCGCCTCAGCATTCCAAGTAGCTGGAATTACAGGCATGCGCTACCATGCCCGGCTGATATTTTGATTTATTGTAGAGATGAGGTCTCGCTGCCCAGGCGGGTCTCGAACCCATGGGCTCAGGCAATCCATTCACCTCAGCCTCCCAAAGGCATGGGATTACAGGCTGAGCCACCGAGCCCGGCGATTAATGATATCTTTATTGCTGATATTTACCTTCATCTGAGAATAAAAAGATTTACTATTTAAAATTTCCAAATTATGCCTCTATCAAAATATTTCCTGAAAAGGAATTGAAAACTCTTCTTTCACATAGAAAATTCAAGTTTTCTTTGGGTTATTATACTAAATCACAGCAGTCCCCAGAATGTAATATGTTTACATTTCATGTGTAATTTACCTTTCATTTCATTTATTTTTTATAGCCTCCTGCTGTTCCTTAATGGATGTATTATTTTTTTTCAAGTTCCTAAATATATAGTGGAGTTTTCTTTTCAAAGTTCTGTTCCCTAGCATGTATTTGTTTCATCATTAATTTTTTGGGTTATCTTGGTTTTCTGTTCTTCACACATGCTGTGGTTCTTAGTACATTATATTTAAGAATAGCGGGTAACCCTTTCAGGTTTTCTCTCACTGTAGGAGTTTTTCTGTCCTCACAATAAATCTTGCTTTTCCACCTTCCAAAAAAAAAAAAACAAGAGAAGACTGGTGACGGTGACTGTTGTTATTTTTCTCTGCTGTGTATGTGCATTTCTCTGTTAAGCTCTTCCACCAGTAGGAATAGGACTGGGAGCTCAGGTATGAACAATGCTTGTCAGTGTAAAAGTGAGCAGTTGGAGAAACTACTTTTTGAATGTTTAAAGGAGGAGAGCTCCACTCTGTGCCATGGGAGGCTATTCCAGAAACTTCAAATCCTTAGTTCTACCTGTACAATTAATTAACATTTTTTAAGAGGGCTACTTTTGGATGGCTAGGAGTATAATGCTGATCTGTCTATGCTCAGCATTCATTGGGACAAGGGAGAAGTTAGAAGTAATAGTAACATCTAAGAAAAGAGCAAGCAGTTTGTCAATTATTTATGATAGTTTTTGAATTCTTTATGTTGATTACACATTAGAATCTTTTTTTCTTTTATAGCACTACAAAAAGAAAAGAACAACAGAGAAACTCCACCTTAACCTCTGTATTTTCTTTTCCTAATACACAACTATGACTTTTAATTCTTGTGCCAAAGTACACAGTGACTGGCACATTTATTAAGCATGTGAAAGCAAAACAATCAATAAGTGATTATGTACTTTGTTTATGTATAATCTACATGCCTTTGATTACTTTTTCTTGCTTGGTTAATGATATCTTTATTGCTGATATTTATCTTCATCTGAGAATAAAAATATTTAATATTTAAAATTCGCAAATTATGCTCTTTATTAGAACGTCTATAAAATATTTCCTGAAAAAAAGATTGAAAACTCTTATTCAAATATTCAAAGCAAGGGGGGTGTGGAGTACCTGACTAGCATAATATTTCATTAGACAAACATTCAATTAACTCTGTTTTCGGTCATTTTTCCTACTCTCATCTTGCATGGCACTGCTGTATTTGAACCACGTAACTCCTCGTAGTAAAGGTTTTTCTTCATCGTGTACTATGCACACGCATACCAAGCCACATTTGGATGGCTCTGTTTTATGTATCAGCACTTGCTTTTGCTATAATTTTTACCGGGGACTTAGGCAAGAAGGGAGACAAGATCTTATCGTCAGTGTGCTATTTTGAATGAGACATTTTTAGATTATTTAAAAAGATCAATCTAGCAGTTAATAGGGGGACCCACAAAAGGGGTGAGTCCCTTTTAGTACAGACTTCTCTAGTTAGGTAAGTGATCTAGGAACCCATTGGCATCAGTGTACTAGCTAGCATGGTTGTAAGAGGCTGCATTGGGTTTCGGTGAATTTGTTTTTTTGGGGGGGAGATTCTTTCAACATGTTTGCCTATTTCATGATGGGTGATTTCAAGCACCCTAGCCCACACAGTGCTGTGTTCAGCAGTTTTTGACCCAAAACGGCGTGACCCTTTTGCCCTGCCGTCCCTGTTCACATGATCTCTCCCCAAGTGACTTTTTGGTTGGCTTCCTCGGATGAAAAAGTCCTCAAAGGGAAATGTTTTACCCATGTGGAAGAGGTAAAACAAAATGGCAGAAGCACTAAAAGGCATCAAAATTGACGAGTTCAAAAACTATTTTGAGCAGTGGAAAGAGCATCTCAGTAGGTGTATTGCATTACACGGAGAATGCTTTGAGAGTGACTGAAGTTTAAACATGTAAGAATAAATACACTTTTTGGTAATAAATAAATACCAGTTTACTTTGGGTCCACCTGCATATACTGAGAAGGGATTTTAGGAAGGAGAGGCTGGTGTCAGGAAGCAGAATAAACAGTTTTAAAAATAAGATAATGATAGTGTAAATGGAGATGAAGAGAGAGAAGTAAGAGGTAAAAAGAAGAGAGAATTTATAGCATTTGTTGACTAGCTTGTCATGTGCAGTTGTAAATACACAAGAAGAAATAATTTATCTTCTCAGAATGACAAATAAACATCATTTTAATGTAAATTCAACATGCAAAACTCCGGACTACATTCTTTTCTAATTATACATTATTTTCTAATTAGATTTCAAATAACTAAAATTTGATCTACTGACTTTAATTGATAAATTATATTTTCTGAAATCTAATATGGAACCTTGACGTCTGAATTAACATGTAACCAGCATAGAGGAATTCACTGAAAAATTAGAAGCTGTAATTCTACATCTACTTCTTTATTTTTCTTTGTCTTTTTAATATAATCCCAGAAAAATAATATCAGAGGTGCAACTGTTTAACTAATGATTAATAAAATATGCTTTTGATTCTGGAAGAACTACCCCACTTTTATCAGAATAGCAGGTTTATTAATGTGTTTTTGCTGTACTATTGTCTGGGCTTTGTTTATGATATTTCCAGTAATTCTTCTGCAGCAAAAGAAAATATTCCCTGCTTCAATAAGCAGGTGAACATTGGGATGCCTCCTTCATTTTACTGAGAAGATTAAGACAATGTTGCAACAAGCACCCTGGTACATATATCTTTGAAAGCTTTTGTAATTACTTAGCATATCTATAGGATAACTTTCAAGAAAACAAAGTTACTTGGTCAACTAATATGTACATTTTAATTTTTGGCACTTGAAGTCAAATTTCTGTCCTGATTAATTATACCAATTTACCCTTTTTGCCAAAAGTGTATAAAAAGTACTGTTTTCCTGAATCTTTTATAACAATGGATAATTCAGACATTTACATCTTTTCTATTCTGACTTACTACTTTAATAGGCAATTTGAACATAATTTTATTTTTACTGGCCATTAATAATTCCTTTTTATTAAATTTTATGTTCATGTGTTTTGTCAATTAAAAACAAAAACTTGTCATATAGTTGTAGAAACTCTTTCCTTATTATGAATAAGCACTGTGTCTTCTTCTATGGTACAACTTTTTTATTTTTTTCTTTTGAGTTGGAGTTTCACTCTGTCGCCGCCCAGGCTGGAGTGTAGTGGCATGCTCAAGAACACCTCACTGTCGACCTGCTGGGCTCAGGTGATTCTTCTGCCTCAGCCTTCCAAGTAGCTGGAACTACACGGTGCACCATCACACTCAGTTAATGTTTTGATTCATTGTGAAGACAAGGTCTTGCCACATTGCTCAGGCTGGTCTCAAACCTGTGGGCTTAGGCAGTTCTCTTGCTTTGGCTTCCCAAAGTGCTGGGATTACAGGTGTGAGTCACCACGCCTGGATTTTTTTTTGTTTTGCTTTTTTTTGTGTGTTTCTTTCTTCCATTTTTTTAGTTTATGTTGTGTTTTGTATAAGAAAAATGCGAATCTTAAACTTTATGTTTTTATTTTATATCTAGATTTATATTTGTATGTGGCCTGAAATCATATTTTAATTTTTCTTTTCTTTTTTTTTTTTTGAGTTGGAGTCTCACTCTGTCGCCCAGGCTGGAGTGCAGTGGCCGCTCCCGGCCACCGCAGCCTCGACCTGCTGGGCTCCAGCGATTCTTCTGCCTCAGCCTTCCAAGTAGCAGGAATTACAGGTGCGCGCTACCACGCCTGGCTGATTTTTTGATTTATTGTAGAGATGAGGTCTCGCTCTGGTTGTATTAGATAGCAGTAATGGTCGGGCTCGGTGGCACAGCCTGTAATCCCAACATTTTGGGAGGTCGAGGCGAGTGGATTGCCTAAGCCCTAGGGTTCAAGACCAGCCCGGGCAGCTTGGCAAGACCTTGTCTCTACAATAAAATACAAAATAACCGGGTGTGGTAGCATATGTCTGTAGTTTCAGCTACTTGGAAGGCTGAGGCGGAAGGATCGCTGGAGCCCAGTAGGTCGACGGTGGGGTGGCCATGAGCCTGTGTGCCACTGCACTCCAGCCTGGGCCAAGGAGTGAGACTCTGACCCAAAAAAAAGACAGCAGCATTTTCAGCTTCATGTTACAGTCTACCTGAATTCTAGTGGCTTAAGCAATAGCATTATTAATGATGTCAGTTAAGAATTTTGAAGCTAGGTAGTCTAGGACAGGTCAAACAACTTTAACATGCCATCAAAGACCTATTATTCTTTCTAAGCTTTTAAGTTTCCATCCTTAGAGTATTGGTTTGTTGACTTACTGTAACAAGATCATTGCTCTATTTTCAGGTATCATATTGTGTTCCCAGGAGGAAGCAGTGGGTAGAAAAATAGAGCCAGCCACACCCTCCCCTTTTTATAGAAAAGTAAATACCTAATAGACTTACAGTTATGTTTCGTTGACAAGAGCTAACTTACATGGACCCCCTAGATATAATGACATCGAGAAAGCAAAAGACATAGGCCTGTAGATCTATATTCTGGCTATCATCCTTTTAAACATATATCCAACGCATTGAATAATTGCATATGGCTATGAATAATTGCATACCTGTGTTTCTACCATAGCAAATAATAATTTTAACCTTTTCATATTCTTCTCTTTTCCTGCCTCTCTCTCTCTCTCTCACACACACACACACACACACATACACACAGAGATCCTCTCTCTCATACACACTCACACACACACACATACACACGCAGAAAAGTTAAGAGAGGGAGAGAGAGAGAAAATGAGAGAGAGAGAGAGAGAGAGAGAGAGAGAGAGAAGACATTTAACCTCTGTGGTTGATACTGACGAAAGGTAGTTTGAAAATGTACTCACCAAAAACAAGTGGCTCCATATTGGCGAATGTTTCCCTAAACAGAGTTTATTGAATGATTATTCAATGAATATATAATCATTTATTTATTAACTTATTGCTTTGGAAATACACATTTATCATACATTAACTTTTCATATAGAGTAAGCATCATTATAATTCTGCCAAAGTTTTGGGGTATTGGTTTTTAAAAAAATTTCTACTAAGAATCAAACTGTCTTACTTCCTGTGGTTCTTCTATATGTATTCTGAGAAGCCGTAGGAGCTAGTAGTGCACCCGAAATTTGGTTGCCAACAACCAGGAAGACACATATTCCTATTTATAATTGCATGTCTATTTCTTCCAACTGTGTTTTGTAGGCCAGAATAACCTCCTTCATTAAGGTCACCTGACTAAGTTAAACTCAAGAACAACCCCAGGGAAGAGTTTTCACAAGAAACATGTGTCATTCTGAATTTGATCACAATCATATGGTTTTCTTTGGAGTTAGATCTGGAAGCTTATACTTCTTTCAAATTTTTAGTTTCACTGTTGAAGAGAAAAGTTAGGTCATGCTTGTGAAAGTGTGAACTGCAAATTAAAAATACTTTGAGTAGGCCTACATCCTGGCTATCATTCTTTTAAACACATATCTAAAAAAATTAATATGATTTTTCGGTGATTTGCATACTTGTGCTTCTGCAACAGCAAATATGAAAGTATAAAATCTAACATTCCCCACTTGTCTCGTCTCTCTCTCTCTTTCTTTCTCCTACACACACACACATACACACACACACACACACACACTCCATATGAAGTTGTTTTTGATTTTACAAGAAGTGAATCATAGTTCTGTACACTTGTACAACATAATTTGCTTTTTCTCTGCCTGCTATATTATAGATATCTTTCATTTTACCTATCATCTATCTATCTATCCATCCATCCATCTATCTATCATCTATCTATTTTCATCTTCACCATCTATCTATCATCATCCATTTATCTATTCTACCATCCATCTAACAATCTCATTTTAAGAAAAAGAATTCCATTCAATGTGTGAATCATAATGTATTAGATCATTCATCATTGTTGAGCACTTTACGCACGTAAGTATAGTCTTTTTACAGATACTGTGATTTAGTAGAAAAATCTGAGAGCACAAAGTAGAAGAAAGTTATTTCATTTTTCTACTTCTTGTTTGCTAAGTCTGAAGAGACCTATATACACGGAGGACATATACATGGAGGCTGTACCTGCTCATCTCCAATGTTATGTACAATAGAAACCCTCAATTTTCTTGTGAAGTCTAACTCAGGTCATTTGTATGTGTGGAAGTGCTTTGAAATACTCTGAAGAATCCTAAAAATGAGGTCAAACCACTGTTATTATTGTTATTTTGCAACCTTTCAGCACAGTTGAAACATGGGTTAAAGAGGATTGACTAGAGATCCGTGCAGGGATCCCAGAGGGCCATTACTGTTTTAAAAAGGAATTTGGGAGTCTCCTTTCAATTATGTTTGTTCTTTGTGGTTGCTTTTAACTATTTGATAAGCCAGTGTTACCCAATTTCCTCAGAAAAATAGGAATATGTGCATTTACTATGTTATGGAGATTGACCCCTTGATCCAGTCTGCTTATTAAAAATGGTAATTACTAAACTTTGGGGGTATACATCATGCGTCAATAAAAATAGTCTGTTTCTTGGTTGATGAGTAACATACAACCAATTTCACCCTCGTGCGTACAAAATAAATGTGTTTTCTTTCCCAGATTGCAGAAAGAACAAAGTGAATACTCTATGGAAATTTGTATTTCTATGATTCTGCGTGTATAGCTAAGCACCATAATAATGTGGGGTGGTGCTGCCATCTGCAGCATCAAAGACTTATTGAAAGTGTAAATTACCTATACATATGCACTGGATTTTGAACAATTTGTTTATTTAAAAAAGTAAAGACTATTAAATTTCTCTATTAGTCCTTCTAGGTATTTTCTGCTGCTAGGCTTCAACATACTTAAACATATATTTGAAAACATTCAACAATACTTAAGAATATGATATAGATGCCAAAATAAAGACTGATTATATATATATCAGTTGGAGTCTCTCTCTCTGTGTGTGTGTGTGTGTGTGTGTGTGTGTATATATATTTGAGTTGGAGTCTCACTCTGTCGCCCAGGCTGGAGTGCAGTGGCACACTCACAGCCACCCCAGCGTCGACGTGCTGGGCTCCAGCGATCCTTCCGTCTCAGCTTTCCAAGTAGCTCAAACTACAGGCACATGCTACCAAGCCCGGCTCATTTTTGATTTATTGTAAACAAGAGGTCTTGCCAAGTTGCCTGGGCTGGTCTCAAACCAGCAAGCTCAGGCAATCCACTCATCTCGGCCTTCCAAAATGCTGGGATTACAGGCTGAGCCATCACACTCAGCCAAGAATAATATTATATTTGCTGATCAATTGGCTATGCTAAAATTAATTGAGAAAAGCCAATAAAATGGTAGACTAAAGTAGCCTTATGGTTTGTTAATATCAGGAAATATTTTAAGAATCTTTTATGTTTAACCATTTTCAAAAAATATTTTGAATATGGTCAGGCGCGGTGGCTCATGCCTATAATCCCAGCACTTTGGGAGGCCGAGGTGAAAGGATTGCCTGAGCCCGTGGGTTGGAGACCAGTCTGGGCAACTTGGCGAGACCTCATCTCTATAATGAAAAAAAAAAAAATTAGCCAGGCATGGTGGTATGTGCCTGTAGTTCCTGCTACTTGGAAGGCTGAGGCAGAAGGATTGTTTGAGCACAGCAGGTTGAGGCTGTGGTTTTCGGGAGTGTGCCACTGCCCTCCAGTCTGGGTGACAGGGTGAGACTCCAACTCAAACAAACAAACAAACAAACAAAAAGCACCAAAAACTCACATATAATTTAAGCATTTTCTCAAAGAGATTTTTTTCAGACTTACACATTGGTTGCATCATCTATTATATGGAATAATAACCACAAAGATATCTGCAAAAATGATACTACAGATAAACTGTGGATGAAAGATTTTAAGTTGTTTTATGTTGCTTTTTCAAATAGAGATAGCACATAATATTTTGAGAGAATTTTGATGAGAATAATATTAATTCAGGTGTTAAAGAAATGGAAATATCTCTCCCCTAGGTTTCTGAATTCTCATTCTATGTTGTTTGAAAAGTTCTTTTCCTTATTGACATTTTCTGTCCACTCATATTCTCATTCCAGAAGGTAGACAAAAAGCTAACAGCTCTGTAAAATCTAGCAAGTTACTTAACCTTTTTGAGCATTGATTTCTTCATCTATACCTTTGGGCTTATATTAATCATTTTGTGTGTCACACTGAAATTAGATAAGAAATGTATATAAGAAGTCTAGTCCAATGTCTTACAAGGCTCATTCATGCTAGGTTTTATATATTTATAAAGCAAAGTTTGATCAGGTTTTAGTTTTGTTTCAGGCAAAATATCATATTTTAATATTTGAATTCTCTTATCGTTCCATTGTATTGACCTTTAAAAACCAGGTAATTCTACTTTAGTGGAAAATGCTTAGAAATGCATTTTTGATTATTCTGCTAATAATATTTGGCAGACAGTCATAATATAGAGCCTCAGTCAGTCAAACCTACTGTGGTTTTCTCCTCTTTTTTAGCAATATTTTAATAAATTTATTTTTAATAAATTATAGATGTATCAAATTATTCAATTTGAACTATATTAGCTCTGTGATGCCTAAATGTAACATCTGGGCAGTTAGAATGACTGATAATATGTTTCACTAAATATATGTATTTCCCACTTGTCACAGCATAAAAAACAGAAAAAATGTATTTATGTTTAGAGAAGTTTTATTAAAAAGGACTTTTTCTTCTAAGACAAGCAAAACAAAATGTAAGGATAAAGGATAAACATCAAAGTTTATAGAAGAAAAACTGCTTAGAGAAGTCAAAATATTATAAATGAGAAATTCATTTGCCCCTAATTTTAACAATTAAAAAAACTATGACATAGAACTGCACAAACAAGAATAAAAGTAACTTGTGAAGTATTAAAAGTTCATGTAATCTCTTTTTATATTCGTTTACATAATAAAATATAGCAAATCTACAAATATATGTCCATAAGCCTCTAGTTAAGTTTCAAATGAATTAGAATTTTAGCTGCTATATATGCTATCTGGGCTATAACTTGAGTCTTCAGAGTGTCTATCAAAACCTGTCTTTTGTAGGGAAATCTGATCCATCTGAAGAGTTTTAGTTTCCTTCCTTCAGGATATTATGAGTTAGGAAAGATATTCCAGTTTTTTCCCCCTTAATACTTGTTTCATTAAGACTCAGTTTCTGAGTTTCAATCTAGTTTCTAAATAATTTCCAAAGCCCCCAGAGGATGCTTTGGCCAAGTACAGACAATGTACCTAAGTCCAGGAGAAGAAAATACTAGTTGAATCATGTTCTAGCACCATTACTTGGAGAGTACCTGGGGCACACTTGAGTAGGAAGGTGCGTCCTTTTTGCTTTTTTTTTTTTTTTTCCGGTTAAGAAGAGAGTCTGACCCCATTAAGCACATCCTGATCTCATATAGCCTCTTATTCCTGGTGCTAACTGCTATGTTTTTCATTTCTATTCCTTTTATGTGTGTGTGCTATGTTCTTGGTTTAGGATGTTCTCCTAGACATACACTTCCTAGCTTCGATCCCACCTAGTATGGAGGACACATATTGAACTCAAGTGTTGTTTGTTACCTACTCTCCAGGGTTTCTACCTCCCACTCTAATGGTATTGAGTGTTTCCTCTTTTGTGCCTTTCACTAAATTGTACCTGTTTTGGTCAGTAGTACGGCTACATCTTGACTTTTCCACAGCAAAAACTAGAGCTTGACAGAAACTGGAATTTTTTTTTTTTTTTGCGTCAGTGTCTCTCTCTGCCACCCAGGCTGGAATGTATGTCATGATCATGGCTCACTGTAGCCTCAACCTCCTAGGCTCAGGGGATGGATCCTTCTGCTTCAGCCTCCCGAGCAGCTGGGTACAGCCGCATGCTTCAATGCCCGGCTAAGTTTTCTGATTTTTTGAAGAGGTGAGATCTTGTTATGTTGCCTAGTCCGATTTCAAACTCCTGAGCTCAAGTGATCCTCCTGCCTTGGCCTCCCAAAGTGCTGGGATTATAGGCATGAGACAAAGTGCCTGGCCAGAAACTGTGACTTGATACTAGAGTCCTCAATATTCTTTTTCATTCCATATCTAATCAAATGTCAGGTTTTGTCACTCTCTTTCCCAAACCTTGCCTCGCAAGACTCTTTAGGACCTAACTCCTGGCTACTTTTCCCCAGCAGCTCCTATCTCTCCCTCTTATTTACTATACTCCTATCACACAGGCTCCCTGTGCTTCACAGACTTGTCCGACATGCTCTTGACTCAGAGCCCTGGCACTTGCTTTCTCATCTGCCTGGAACTTGCTTGTTCCAAATATTCTAAAGTCTTGCTTCCCTTTCTCTGGCTTATTCTCCAGTGTAACAGCAGCTCTAATTCGATGTATTTACCCATACCTTACAAAACCAGCTTTCCTTTGTCTGAGCAAGTCATACATTCAGCCTATTGTTTTAGGTATTGTGTGGTAGACTCTTTGATTGAGGGTCTCCTTTTTTTTTTTTTTTTTTTGAGTTGGAGTCTCACTCTGTCACTAGACTGGAGTACAGTGGCCACTCCCGGCCATCGCAGCCTCGACCTGCTGGGCTCCGGCTATCCTTCCGCCTCAGCCTTCCAAGTAGCCGGAATTACAGGCGCGTGCTACCACGCCCAGCTGATTTTTTGATTTATTGTAGAGATGAGGTCTCGCTGCCCAGGCGGGTCTCGAACCCGCGGGCTCAGGCAATCCACTCACCTCAGCCTCCCAAAGGCGCGGGATTACAGGCTGAGCCACCGAGCCTGACTGATGGTCTCCTTTGATTACATTATACTGCTGTTGTCTGTTGGCTTATTACCCACTCTATTAGCTGTAAGCTCCACAAGGGATGTACCTTGTTGCTTTTGTGTACTGCTATGACTAAGTGCTGACATTAGTGCCTAGGACAGTATATACACCCCACAAATATTTGTTGAAGGATGTTTAGAGTAGAAACAGTGTACTATTGAACATAATATTCCCAGTCTCTAATATAAAGCCTACTACATACACATAATTTTATACAATATTAGCTAAATAAATGAAGAATGTGCTCAAGAGATCTATTGTACAACACTGTGACTATAGTTAATAAAAATGTTTTGTATTCTTGAAAACTGCTAAGAGAGATTTTAAGTGTTCTCAACACAAAAAATGATATGTGAGATAATGCATATGTCAATTAGCTTAACTTAATCATTCTACAATGTACACATATTTCAATACATCATGTTGCAAATGATAAATATATGCAATTTTTAATTTGTCAATTAAAAATAAATAAATAAAAATGAATGAATTAACTCATTGTCCATGTATTTTCCAAAATAATTTTAGGGATATCTTTGATGTAAATCAGAAATTATTCAGGTCTCTATCAGCCAGATAGTTCTCATAAACTCATCCCTCTTTTTAGAAATATACTAGGTGAAAAGATACCCACTGACCTGTTTCTCTCTCTCTCTTTTTTTTTCGGAGTCTGGGTCTCACTCTGTAACCCAGGCTGGAGTGCAGTGGCACAATCCTGGCTCATGTCAGCCTCAAAGTACTGGGCTCAGGTGATCCTTCTGCCTCAGTCTCCTGGGTACCTGTGACCACAGGTGTGTGCTACTTTTTAAAATTTTTTTTGTAAAGATGAGGTCTTGCTATGTTGTACAGGCTTATCTAAAACTTCTGTGTCAAGCAGGTCCCCTGCCTCGGCCTCTCAAATTGCTGGGATTACCAGCATAAGCCACCGTGACTGGCTGACATCTCTTTTTGGAAGAGATGTCCAAATTCAGTGTTGAAAACTTAACCCATACTCTTTCTTCCCAAACCACTTCCTCGTGTAATGTTTCCTGTTAGCACTGTTAGCAAGTGGCATAGACCAGAAATCCCCTTTCTTTGCATCTCCATTTTCAACTCAGCATCAAGTAATGTTGATTTTACCTCCTAAATGTATCTTGAATCTGTTCACTTCTCCTTCTTTCCATGACTGCCACATTAATTCAAGCTACATTAGCTGTCACCAAAACCACCACAGTAACCTACTTATTGGTCGTGAGCATCCTCTCTCACCAATCTAATCACCAATCTAATCTCTAATCAGTCACTTCTCTCTTTGTAAGCTTTTACCAGATTCTTTGCTAATAGGACAAAGTCTGAAATCTTTAACATGGTCCAAGAGGCCCTATTCATCCTTATCTTATAGCACATTCCACCTCACTGTCTGAACTTTAGTCACTGGCTTTGTCCAGTCACTTGAAACTGTGAGGTCTTCTTCCCGCATCACAGAATTTTTACAAATGTGAATCTCACAGCCTAAAACATTCTCCTAGCCACTCTTTACTCTTTCTGTACATATCAAATCGAACATCACTCCTTTTGCCATATTAAAATGCAGCATTAACAAATGATCTTTCTTGCCCTGCTGTGAAAGTCTCGGCCACTGTTGTTATGCTATTGGTTACAAAAACCTTTCAGTTTTAAAAATTAAAAGTAAAAGATGAGAGAAGATATGAAAGCAGGATTATCTTTAGGAAGAAAATTTGGACCATGAAGCAGGGGTGCAGGTTGGGAAGGAAGAAAAATAGGTGTTCAGACAGTCTTCCATGTACTGCTTGATTTTCCTTGTTATTATTTCATTTTGTTACTCCAACAAGAATTCATATAAAAGCATGATTCCCAGAATGTGGTAAGTCCTCAGAAAATGTTAGCTGTTGTACTCCATTTTATTAGTTAATAAATATCAGCTTTAAAGCTGGGCTCAGGTGGCTCAGCCTGTAATCCCGCGCTTTGGGAGGCTGAGGTGAGTGGATTGCCTGAGCCCGCGGGTTCGAGACCTGCCCGAGCAACTTGGTGAGACCTCGTCTCTACAATAAATCAAAAATCAACCGGGCGTGGTAGCGCGTGCCTGTAATTCCGGCTACTCGGAAGACTGAGACGGAAGGATCGCCGGAGCCCAGCAGGTCGAGGCTGCGGTGGCCAGGAGCGGCCACTGCACTCCAGTCTGGGCGAAAGAGTGAGACTCCCATTCAAAAAAAAAAAAAAAAAAAAAATCAGCTTTAAAAACGCCATTTTCTTTAACTGGCAATTTTTAATATTTATTTGTTTGTTTGTTTATTTATTGACTCAGGGGCTCATTCTGTCTCTCAAACTGAAGAGCAGTGGCACCATTACAGCTCACCGCAGCCTCAAATTTCTGGGCTCAAACGATCCTCCTACCTCAGCTTCTTGAGTAGCTGGAACTATAGGAATGTGGCATGCCTGACTAATTTTTTGATTTTGTGTGTGTGTGTGTAAATGAGCACATTGCTAGACTGTTCTAGACCTCCTGGGCTCAGGAAATCCACTAGCCTTGGCCTGCCAATGTGCTTATTACAAGTGTGAGCCACCATGCCCGGCCTCTTTAGCTGGTTATGGATCATACATTACACACACTTAAACTGAAATAGGTTATGGGGAAAGGGAGTAAATGCTGAGTTCCCTTTTACCATCACCATTGCTCTGCAAGGTAACATGGGGAACCTGAGGAGATTGCACAAGATTGTAAGTTTAAGGTTGCAAAACTAGACTCAAGGTGATGTTTGTCACACACAGGCCTTTGTTTCCTTCTATGACCTCTTGGTTCCCAGCATGGAGGTGATACTAAGTACACTGAAGAAATAGATGGTATGACTGGGAGAAAGGTTTATGTGCTTTTGAAATATAGTATTTTTTGGTGGTTTAATACCTAAGTTATTCTGTCTCAAATACAAGATTTTTTATAGTTTGGTTTTTTTTTTTTGCTTTTTATGTCCTGGGGTTATCCATTTTCAGAACCTTAGATTTCTTAATTGATTAAACTTTCACTTCAAAAGATAAAATTCCTGCTAGATAACACTGTTTTTACTAACTTATAAGTCTATTTATATGTTTATTTAATATCTGGCCTAAGTAGATATTTACAGTACACTTTGGTTTATAAACATTGGTTTCCTTATGGAATGTAACTGTGCCTCTTGCCACTAGAATGAGTTGATAGCATCTATCTTCCTCCTCATCTTTAGACATATTATTTACCCAACTTTCAACTTTTCCAAGACAAAGTAAAAATATATCTCACTACAATGAGAAAATTAATAAACAAAGTAAAAAGAGTCTACTTTTGAAAAAATATTTTAGAAATTCAGTTCTTTTGATTAGTAACCAACCTTAGTACCAGAAATACTTCAAAGTGTTCTCTAAACATTGAATTTTCATCAGTGATGCTGCAAGCCCTAGTTCTCATCTTTCATGCTTACCATTGCAATAACTTCAAAAGGATAAAAAGAAAGAATGGTAATCTCTCAAAGCAACCTTGTGCTCAAGCCAGTAATCGCGTATTTAGCTATCATGCATTCACAACTAGATAATTGCCTCATTAAATTATGTTTTAATAAATACAATAATTAACATTTTGTTACAAAAAAGCAAATACCCAAACCATTCAGAAATGAAATCCAGAGCCCAAGGGATTTCTAGAAGAAAATGAAAAAGAATTAGATAGCGTCAAATATAGACATCTTCAAAGGGAAACAGATCATTTAAACTTGCTTTTTACTTACTGAAATATGTTCTGCATATTTTATTGTTTTCATTATCTTGCTTGTTATAATCCAGCCAGTGAATGTTCAAAGAACATAAAATCCTACAAATAAATAAACTGAATATGAGTGAATTTACAAAAAGGCAACAATTAAGATCAAGAGTCTGACATGGAAGCTTTGATTATGTAAAGCAATTATATTTCCAGTGGTGTTCCAGCAACATATGATTATCAGCAGCAGGAAAATGGAAAAGTTTTAAGCTTCATGATACTTTCATGTTTAATTTTCAGAGTGTAAGTAACTTGGAAACCTTATCTGAATCAGCATGGTATTATCAGTCAAAATTGTAAGTGATCAACATTTTGCAGAATTAGATTGTAAGCATTCTGGGTCAGTGCAAGAAGTTGTAATAGATACCTACCCTTGAACAAAAAAATTAGATTTATCATCGCATACAATGTGGTCAGCAATTAGCTAGTTATCTGAGGAAATGCTGAAAACTATACTAGGCAGAACTTGGAGATTAGAGTGTGAGTGGGAGGTGTAGCTTGTGAAGTGGTTGCCTAGAACCAGAAGAGACCACAAATTAGGTTGCATTTGTGGATTTTGTTGTTTAGATCAGGGAGTATCATTACACCAATAGCTTTCTAAAGCTCTCTTGTCAGGAGAAAATGAAACAGAGACAGTATTTAAAATTTAAAAACATAATTTTCCTATCAATTTATATGTAGAGGAAAGTAATTCATCTTGGTAGTACATGTGAAAAAATTGTTTTAAAACCTATATTGACAAAAAGGCGCAAGTGTTTTATGATATGATGGTAAAAAGAAAAATTAAAAAATGAGTGGGAGATGTTAGTTATTCTCTGTGAAAATATTTCTTCCTTAGATGCTGGAATTTAAAAGTTATCCTTTTAGATGATTGGGGGTGTTATCTAGATCAGTGCTTCTTAAATTTATAGTGCACAGAGGAATCACCTGGGGCTCATCTGGGATGGAATTTAAGATTCTGCACTTGGAACAAGCTTTTAGAAGGTGCAGATGCTGCACTTTGCACCACATTTGGAGTTGAACCTAGATCAACCTTGATATTCCTACAACCTTTATTAAGCCTAGATTCCATCAGTCTCTCAAAAGCATGGATTAAAAAATACTTTTTTCCCCAGAAGAACATGTGTTTTAGAGGAATTTTAAAAATGATTAATAATAAAAACCTGTAATGTTTAAGATATAGAAAACTATAGTTCCAGTTTTGACAGTACATTTTGTCATCAGCCTGTTACATGGAATGGATGGGTAGGGCAGATTAAAGATGATCTGTTTTTTAATGTAAACATTCAGTGTGGAACTTAATCAGAAAGGCAAAATGAAGGTCATAGGGAAAGAGAGAGTGTGTGTGTGTGTGTGTGTGTGTGTGTGTGTGTGTGTGTGTGTGCGCGCGCGCGCGCGCGGGCAGGGGTTGGTGCTGAAGTGCAGAATAATCGAAAATGGGAAGAATGAGCAAAGGAAGGTTGACAAGTTGAAAGCACTGCCAAGTGGACAGAGGAGAATTGGGACTAGAAGAAATATTAGGTGACAAGCAAGGTTGGCGGAATTGGTTAGATTTGTAGATGAAATTGGGAATTGAGGGTAAGTGACAACTTAGTGAGTATAAAAACCCAGCACTCTGCAGGTATTAATTCTACTTTCTGCCAGTGAGAGTCCAGTAAGTTAAAATATTAACAATTCCTCTAAAGTCCTGGAGAAGTAGGTCTAATATATATGTATATGTATTTCTCTATTAAACTCTAAATTTCTGTTGGTGGTCATCAGTAGATAATTTTTAGTTCATACATTTCCTAAGAGTCTTTGCAAGAGACTCAGTGGATAGTGCTAGTTTTATTCCACAGGGGCATGCATTAACATAACCCTAAGATTTAGGCTCTTGAAACCCTGGAAAACAATAAATATGGAGAAGAACTTACATTCCTATAAAAATTCCATGAGTTTTTGTGGGTGCATTGAAAATGGCAGACAAAGAGGTAGATATTAGAGGGGAAATTAGGAACAAAGATAGCCAAGTGTTTTGGCACAGGTATTGCTTTACTTTTGTCCTATCATCAATCTCCATATATCAAAGAAGAAAAGGTTTTCCACAAAATTGTAAGTTGGAAAGGAAGTACAAGGACATAATATCTTTGTAACAATAGCAACTGATAACTATTAAATAATCGTGCTGTCTTACGTATCTATGTACATATTGCAAAGGCAAAAAGGCTCACTTTTCATATTCTGAATATCCCTGAGCTCAATGTTAAGCAATTTGCCAGTTCTGATCTTTACCTGGGATAAATCATGTGAGATTTATATTTGCATATTTTTTGAAGTGAAAATATACCAAACATCTTAATTAAGGTTGAAAGCAAAGGGAGATTTGGTTTTTGAGGAAATAATGAGTGGGATGTAATGGGGCATTAGTCTTTGAGGAAGAGGGGAGATGAGATCACCAGAGAGGGGTTGCCTGATAAAAATGTAGGCTTCTAAATGCTGATTTCTGAAGAAGGTTGATTCCAAACTGCCCTCTTACGCATAAAACATACTCTTTGGGGATAAAAACTGTGAAAATAGAAGTGGCTCTATAGTAATTGACAAACAAGAAGGAGAAAAATAAGTCACACATACCCTCTGTGATCATACTTACAAAAAGAAAACAAGCCCCAATCAATGCTGCTTTGACTGTCACATCTAAATCCACAGGAACGTGAATTCCAAAGTTGTCAGCATTTGTGAAGACATTATTTACAAATCCTGACCAATACTTTGAAATCTTCCCAATTGTAAGCTTTTCATTAATGGTTTTCACCTTTGAAAAGAAAAGAAGAAATATTTAACATTTGAAGGTGAAAAAGTTGTCTTACATTTCAGACCATGGTTACTTGATGGACAATTTGAATTATTTTATTCACTATCTCCAAATACAATGTCATGTTATTCATCCATTATATAACCATAGGTTTGTAGATTTAACTTTCCAGTTCACTCTTCAGAAATTTTGTTCTTCTGAGTTTCTAATCCGTTATAATTCCTGTTTTCCTTTTTGTAGGCAGGTGGAGACTGTAACTAAATAATTAAGGCCTGGCTACCACAAGATGGCAGCAGGTACATAGTTCAACTGTGTGATTGTGCCATGAAGATAATTCCTTTACCTGATTGTCCATATCTTAAGCCTGAATTCTCTATTTAAAAAACTATAAAAGAAGATATAGCTTAAAAGATTTTAGAATGAATTACATTTATTTCTAGGTATAATTTGTAAACCTAATTTCTATTGCTGAAGATTTTATCATTATTAAAACATTTAAATATTATCAACTATAGTTAAATCACATATTTCTATTATATTCAAACACTGATTAGGTCATTCCTTTCTAACTAATCTTTAATCCTATTTTTACATTAAATAACCCTCTGGGCTAAGGTACCACACAGGAAGTCAAGACCAATTTGACATCATAGTCTATCAATCCTTCTCAGCTAGAAGGAGGCCCCATTTCAACTTTATCAACTATTTGTTTGCCTACCATGTTTCCCAGCCTGATACTGAAAGTGATTCAATATAAACTTTCATTTTTTGTATGGTGTCAAAAGATAGAAAACAGAGTAACTTAGGACATCTCTACACCACGAATACCGAAACTCTTATGTTGAAGTTCTCCTCAATCATATCACTCTTAGGAAAGCCATGTACATCCTTTGGGATTGAAACAGCTTAGTTTGCGAAACTGACATTGTATTCTATGAGAATGGTGTTCCCTGAAGTCCTGAAAACTGCATGTCATAAGTGGGATATATGAAAGAATAAAAAATAAATATATACTTTAAATTAGACCATCTCCTCTACCCAAGATGCATGTCTAGGAGATGCTGTAAATATAGTTTATATTACTACAGACTGAATTTGCAACTATGTATTATATTTTAACAATCAGTTTACACAAATATGAGAGTAGATTGCTTTACAAAACTAATTTAGCAAGTCTTAAGAAGGTGACTTTAAAATTAGTGATATTTTAATAGAATGTGCTTTTGAAATGAGATCTGAAATGGAATATGCAACCACCCCCTATCAGTAACAAGATATATAATTTAGGTGGTTCTAAACCATAAATATTTTCTTTATACCACGTGCACTATCATTCTACATATACCAAACACACTAAAAATTGAACGCACTATTTTTCAAAATCATAGAATATTGATTATCTAAACAAGGCAAAGTTATATATACACAAAAAGATTGTTCTTCAAAGAGAGACACATTTAAAATAACAAGACATTTACTTTTTTTTTTTTTTTTTTGAGAAAGCAGGATTTATTGAGAGGACAGAAAAGGTCCCACAGTGGAGGGATCTGATGGGGTTGCCTGACATTTACTGTTTTAAGCAAGGAGGTATAGTCTTTTTTCCCTAAAACACATAAAGTTATATTTAGATAAATATACTTTCAGAAAAAGTTTCATTTGATAATCATTATATTCAATTTGTTAAAATTACTTTGAAAAATACTTGCACTGGTCTATGACAGATATCTTAGCCAAGTTAGTACATTTTTGTAATATTATTTTTAAAAAATCTTGAACTCAGTGTCTCTGGAATTATAAATTCTTATTCTTGGCATGTACAATATGGGCTTATTATATTATTTCACAAATAAGTCATTTTCTAAATTTATTTGAGATTATATGGATTTGAACACTTTACAAATTGAATTATGTTGCAAAAAATTAGGATCTGAATGAGAATGTCCTTCATTTTGTCAATCATACCTCAAAATCCACATCGCCAAAACAACCACATGTTGCACAAGGACCAACAATTTTCAAAATATCTTCTTTGTTTGCATTTTGGATTGTGAATTTAGGCAGAAAGGGGTGCCACTTCTGTGCAACATAACCAACTATAGTACCCGGAGGGGCTTGGATTTCTAACTGTAACAAGAGATAACAAAATAAAAATTTTAAAGGTTATCATATTTTAATTTTACTATAAAGTCAATTTACCTCAAAACAATATACTGTTATTGAATCATTTTTAGATTCTACAATCATTCTAAATATCTACTTTTAAGGATACAAAGCAGTGCGTTGAAAAAATATATTTTATAAAAAAAAGGAATTTACTGTGTAAATATATTTTGGCACTATGAACTAAAAGAAGATCTGCCCAGGACTATCTTTTGACCCCAGGACACCGACTTCTTTGCCATTTTATCCCAGGTACCACAACAATTGGTCAACCACTGATGCTGTTCCTATGCAGTAACTCATATCTATCCCCTCTCAGTTGTAGCCACAAAACACATCTATTAGCTGGGCTCGGTGGCTCAGCCTGTAATCCCACGATTTGGGAGGCCGAGGTGAGTGAATTGCCTGAGCCCGCGGGTTCGAGACCGCCCGGGCCAACTTGGCGAGACCTCATCTCTACAATAAATAAACAAAAATTAGCCGGTCATGGTAGAGAGCGCCTGTACTGGCTACTTGGAAGGCTGAGGCGGAAGGATCGCCAGAGCCCAGCGAGTTGAGGCTGCGGTGGCCGGGAGCAGCCACTGCACTCCAGTCTGGGTGACAGAGTGAGACTCCAACTCAAAAAAAACAAAAACAACAACAACAACAACAACAACAAAAAACATCTATGTCAAGCCTTTTTCAGTTTTTGAGTGTTCATAAGGTTTTTTTCTCTTTAGATCGCAAACTCTCCATTTCTCTATGTTTAATTAAAAACAAATACTTCTTATGGAGCTAAAGTTATTAAACATCAATTTGATTGTTGGTTCATGTCTTACAAACTGTTAGATTAGTGGTTGCATTTTTGCATTTTCAGGCATTAGTTTTCACCCTTACCTATTTTTTTATGCTTACATATTTATACCTGCTAAATCAAATCTGTTGTAAGGTAAGTTAGTGGTGGGTGCAAATTAAAAAAAAAAAGGTTTCTTTTAAACCAAGCCATTTCTCCATCATCTGATCTGATTTTACTTTTTCCTATTGAGTTCATAGCCTTATGTGTATGTCTGTAGTGTTCTTGAATCGACAATGGTGGTTTCAATTAGATGCTTAGAACTATATAGATTTGTTCTGGGATCACTTTAAAGTAACTGGCTTGTTTTGACCAAATTAAAAAATTACGAATGGGTATCAAGATACATCTTATGTTTAATTTGTGATATAGGCTTACTAGTAAATAAAATATCATTATCATACATTTTCAAATGGGCATTGTCTATTATTATACCATCTTGGGGCACACTAATATTAAATAGCCTCAGTTTATAGATAGAAATTCTTGGGCTTCAGGTATGAGTTCCTGAGAAGTCTTATCACTTAGTCTGGTGCTTGGATATAAATAGTTGGAGAATTCGCTTCAATATATTGTTAGAAACTTCTCTAAATTTTGTTCGTATATATTTTCATCACCTTAAGAACAGGCCTTATACACAGGTCTTCAGAACTCCTGGATTAAGTTCCATCTCTAGTATTCATATTTCTGGTTGTGTGATCATGGCCAAGTCACCTCTACTCTTTCCTTGACTGTAAAATGTAGAGAGTAAAACCTGCTCTTCCAGCTCATACAGCTGTCATGATATCAAAGCCAGTAAAGTAAATGAGAGTTGTGTGTCAATTTAATGGAAGTGAGTCAATAAAAGCTATTATTATAGGTCTATTAAATATTAATACAAATCTATGGTATATTAAAATAAAATAATGGAATTATTCCCTCTAGAACAACACCACCGTCTTTTTTTAAAGATCATTGGTTCTTGCAGAATTTATTTCTTTGCAGCTGAATAACATCATCTTTGTGAAACCTTGAGACTTGTCATAAATGGGTAAATGCAATGTGAGATGCTGCACTAAGTAATAAGACCTAACCAAGAGAACATCTTGGAGAAGTTTAGCATCCCTTAGCACTTCCTGGACTTTGTTACAGTTAGAGAGGACAAAGGGTATGTTTTCCAAGTGGTGGGACTTGTAGACATCACAATTACATGGGTAATACAGAGATTCAGGAGTTGTTTCTCATTTACACAACGCATGAGCTGTCTTCACCAATTAACATCATGGAAACCACCATGGTTTTTGGTTGGAAAGAAAAAAAAATAGTGAATCACCAAATTCTCAAGCTGTTCTGATCCTAAAGGGGCAACATGATAATTCAAACAATCGAAACCTTTATTGACCCATAGCTCCAGATACAATCTATTTAAAGAAATAATTGCTAATTTCTTTCTCTCTTCCTTCCTCCCTCCCTTCCTTCTTTCTTTCCTTCTTTCCAAAAAGACACCCAGAGCCAGTGACTTACCTCTTGCAGATAGCAAGGGCACCAGCAGCTGTTACACCTCAAGGGCCTATTTACTGTAATCACCTCTTGACCTGAGTTATCTGTGATCCTCAGGGTGCAAGATCGCAGCGTGGAACAGAAAGTACGATTGAAGCAGATGCTTTCCTCCACTGCAAAGTAAATTCTTTGTCCCAAGCTGTTTTTAATCTCATATTTGTTGGAGGTCTCAGTGCCAAGTATCACTAATGGAGCAAAAAAGAATTCATAAAATAATTTTTTTTTGCTTAATCTTTGTGTGTGTGTGTGTGTGTGTGTGTGTGTGTGTGTGTATGTGACAGGTTCTCACTCTGTCACTCAGGTCGGAGTGCAGGAGCATGATTACTGCTCACCGCAGCTTCAACCTCTTGGGCTATGGTGATCCCTCAACCTCAGCTCCCTAACTAGTTGGGACTTTAGACGCAGTCACCATGCCCAGCTAATTTTTAAATTTGTATCAAAATCTTTAAATAAGTAAAAGGCGGGGTCATTAAAAGAAAAACCAAGTGACTGATTGTAGAGTATATGGTATCTTCTTCACAGAATCTATTTTCATGCACTAAATTTTGAAGACTTAGCCATGAAAATAGAACTGTTGAGAACAAAGTTATAGAACGAACTAATTTTGATTCCAGATTTATGACCTACTTGTAGTATCATGTAGTATCACTTTGCAATAAAGAACCAATGCTGTAATGAAAAGAAATCTATTAATTAAATGATAATTCTATTATTGTTATGTAAGTTATTGGGACAACTTACAGTGATACTAATAATTTTGTCTAAAACCTCTATCTGGTAATATATCTATAGTGGCATGCTATCCTGCTATCTATTTCGATTTTGACATATTTTTAGGAATAATATAGAACATTATAAGCAGAAAACACTCAAGTAATTTGAATCCAGTTAGTCAGTCTTGTTCATATGTAAATTGTTAAATGATTTGCCTATTTGGTGAATTACTGTTAAAGTGATAAAAGAGTGGCATTTTGTCTTCATGGGTTTTTGTTATTTATTTTCAACTTTGACTTACATTTTTTAAATTATTAAGAAATTTAAATGATTAGAATCCATGGAAGTGATCAAATCCCTTTAATTATTCTAAGACTAAATATAACATCAGAATTTTAAAGGCAATAGCTGGATGTGGTGGCTCACACCTGTAATTCTAGCACTTTGGGAGGATGAGGCAGGAGGATTGCTTGAGGTCAGGAGTTTGAGACCAGGCTGGGCAACAAAGCAAGATGCCAGTCTTTACAAAAATTATAAAAATTAGCTGGGCATGCTGGCAAATATCTGTAGTCCCAGCTACTTAGCAAGCTGAGGCAGGCGGATCACTTGAGCCCAAGAGTTTGAGGCTGGGGTGAGCCAGGTTAGTGTCACAGCATGCCAAATTAATGGCAGTATTACCAGACTTAGAGAATCTTATGCTTTTTAAAATCTAAATCAGAATAATACTTTTACTTACAGCTTTTATTTTATTTTATTTTATTTATTTATTTTTTCTGAGTTGGAGTCTCACTCGGTCGCCCAGACTGGAGTGCAGTGGCCGCTCCCGGCCACCGCAGCCTCGACCTGCTGGGCTCCGGCGATCCTTCCGCCTCAGCCTTCCAAGTAGCTGGAATTACAGGCATGCGCTACCACGCCCGGCTGATTTTTTGATTTATTGTAGAGATGAGGTCTCGCCAAGTTGCCCAGGCGGGTCTCGAACCCGCGGGTTCAGGCAATCCACTCACGTCAGCCTCCCAAAGCGCGGGATTACAGGCTGAGCCACCGAGCCTGGCTCAGCTTTTATTTTAAAAAGTAGACCTAGTGCTCTTTTTGATCTAATTCTATTCTGCACAAATAACTTTATTGTTTATAATATGTTTAGATGTAGAGAAACTTCAGTATTAATAAATGCAGAATATAATGTACTTACTTCCAAGAAGCTCCACCTGCTGGTGTATAATTATCAGGTCTAACTGTTAAAAGATGACATAAAGGAAATAAAAAGTATTACATCACAGCACCTTGAAAACCTTTGGAGATATTATAATTTTTTTTTTTTTTTTTTGGAGTCTCACTCTGTCACCCAGACTGGAGTGCAGTGGCCACTCCTGGCCATCGCAGCCTCGACCTGCTGGGCTCCAGCGATCCTTCTGCCTCAGCCTTCCAAGTAGCTGGAACTACAGGCACGCGCTACCACTCCCGGCTCATTTTTTATTTTATTGTAGAGATGAGGTCTCGCCAAGTTGCCCAGGCGGGTCTCGAACCCGCAGGTTCAGGCAATCCACTCACCTCAGCCTCACAGAAGCGTGGGAGGCAACCACCAAGCCCGGCAACGAGATATTACTATTAAACTATTTACTACACTAGATAAAGTTAGGTGATCTTCACCTCCTCTATTAGGAAAACGGTTGAAAACAGCTCACATTTTATAAGGCAAAAGAAAATAAAATGTGTTTGATTCAAGTAAAAATTCACAAGAACTCTGAAAACTTCAAGGCAGATTTGCCCAAGTATAAGAATAGGAATAATGGTTAACTTCATGTTAATTCTCTCTGTGATAATGAGAAATTAGAGTAGATCTTGAAAACTGGAGTTTGAGATTTTAAAATAATCTCTGAAAAATAATGCCTAAGATGCTTTAACATTCCTGATTTTTTTTTTTTTTAAGAAATTAAACAACAAAATAATGATTTGAACGTCTGGCTTTTCCTTTCGACCCTTCCCTTACTATAATGTCATTCTGTCATACTGCAACTCATTCCTCTCGGTGATGAAATATCTTTATTGAAGCTGAAAGGATATTCTATAAATTTTTCTCATTCGCACTTTCCTTTGAACTAGAAAAAAATGAAATGCTGTTGATGCCTACAAAATACCATTTTAAGCAGAACAAATGTTATGTCACAGAATGTATAACATAACATTTGCCCTATGTAATTAAAAATGAAGTTAAGTTAGAGATAAAGTATCCACAGATAGTTGAGAAATGACTGCATTAAAAAGTATATAATGCAAACTATTTTTTGGAAAGGAAATTAGAAGGATGAGTTCTTAGAATAAAATTTATTTGTGTTTATTTTTCATTTGATATTCAGTACTTGAAGATCCACTAAGGCAAAAGCATGAGCACTGAATATGCTGCTGATCAATGTATTTTCTAATGCTCCATTTTTAATTTTGCCTTAAAATTTTCTTTACTTTAATGACCCTTCGTGTTAATAAACTCACCAGTAACTGTTAAATCGAGCCAGTCATTACTAAAATGTGGTACTGATCCCAGAAAATTTGAAGTTACATTATTTCCTTCATTTTCCTTGTATTTCTTGAGGTGGAGGTCAAACTGATATCTTTTCCTCTATTTCAGTCTTATTATTGACCAGGTGTGGTGGCTTATGCTTGTAATCCCACAACTTTAGGAGGCCAAGGCAGAGAACTGCTTGAGCCCAGGAGTTTAAGACCAGCCTGGGCAACACAGTGAGGCCTTGTTTCTAAAAAAAAACAAAAAATATCAGCGGGGAATGGTGGTGTGTAGCTACAGTTCCAACTACTCATGAGGCTGAGGAAGATTGCCTGAGCCCAGGAGGTCAAGGCTGCAGTGCCACTTCACTCCAGCCTGGGCAACAGAGTAAGACATTGACTCAAAAAACAAAAATAATAAAATAAATCTTATTATCGATAAAAGAATACATGGGGCATCTTTATGTAAGATTTACAAAATATTCTTCCAAAAATAATTTATGATCTGAGGTATTCCAAAATCTATATGAACAATTATGACAAAGGCTTTAAAAAAATTAGAATGAATCTTTTGTAGTGGATAGCATTAATTGTTTTCTTTTGAGAAAAACAGAGTGTTATGGAAAAAGAAGGGGTACGCCTCTGAAAGGATATGATAATCAGTAGATATGTATAGAAGGAACGTAGAGATGGATATCTATAGGGTCAAGTCTTGAAATTTAGTCTTGAAATTTAGAAATTAACACTTGAGATCCACCTCACGATGAAAAAGAAGTAATATCCCTCTAATATTCAACAATAGCAATTGTTTACTGAATGACTACCATCAGTAGTCACTGTGCTAGAGATATTTTGACAAAGTGTCTGATTTAATCCTCACAAAAATGCAGAGAGAGAGAGAGAGAGAGAGAGAGAGAGAGAGAGAGAGAGATTCATTTTATATGTAAGGAAATAAATCTAGAGAAATTATGTCATTTGCCCAAGATCATAGGGCTAGTAAATGGTCATTGATTTTGACATGCTTTCTACTCTGTTATTTTACTGACAACACTACACTAAACTTAGGAAATAAGTCATCTTAGGTGACAATATGGAACTTGAGTGCCTTTCCTCCCTATTTTCTTTACTCTTATACTCACCTCATATTGTGTAATAATATTTAATTTGCTTTCTGTGGGCAAATCTCCTGAATTTGAGGCTCTTGTTTTTGGTTGTTCTTGTAGTTTCTTCTCAGTAACCTCGAGCCACTTATACACCATGGTCAAATGGGCCTTTTTCAACTTTTTCTATTGATTGGTAGACTAGAAATTGCCGAAAAGTTTAAACAGACTGAGTTACATATTTAGGTATCAGGGCAAGTGAAGCACTCCTTAAGTTTGAGAGCTGTAGAAATGAAAATACAAGGACAGCCTTCGATATACAGCTTAAGAATTAATTTTTAAAATCAGATTTACAGGTATCAGCGATTCCATTTACCATATGTATTTCAAAATAAAGTGTATATTTACATGTTTTTGCAGACTTTAACTATCTTACCTATAGGTGACTAAGCTATAATAATTAATTTTCCTTTGACATTATGGGAAGAAGTTATTGATTGTTATGAACATGTACACCTAATCTGGAAAGAATCCATTGATTTTGTTCTTAGATCTAATCTACATTTTATATATATATAAATACATATATATATTTTATATATATATAAATACACATATATATAGCTAAACATGCATACAGGTTTATTTTTAAACTTTTTATAGAAACAAGATTCTCAATAGTCATTAGACAAACTTGATTAAAAGGGAATGGGTGATTTTAAAATACTTTATTTAATTTTTTTAATTTAGGAAAATGTTATTGTGTGTTTCTCTGTTTATTGATGCATATGTTATTTCCAAATGTTCAAGATTTTATTAAATTCTTGTGGCTTTTATATAAAAGTTAACACCTAAAAATTCATTTTATATTGTGTCTCGTACAGATTCATTGTATAACACTTTAAAAATGTTCATTTATCCTTTTATATGTGCACTGCTTTAAAGCACGTAAGTGTTCTTTTAGTATAAAGTTAGTAAATTATCTTTCCCTTAGGAAATATGCAACAATTGGTGGCATATTTTTGTTTTCTGAGAAAGATTAGGAAAAGTTTATTTTTGGAAAAATTTATTTTAGAACTGAAACCAATGGGCTCATATCTCTATTTATGGAATGTAAAAAAATGTATTCATGTCAAGCATCTGGCTCCGGGTGTGTCATCATTCATGGATGGAAGAAGAATATGTGATGACCATATGTGATCATCAAACCTCAGCCCTCTGGCACTGGTATATCACTTTTATACTTGGCAAAACCTTGTCTGACAACATTTTCAAACAGCTTGCAGCAGTTAATCAACTCTAGTCAGCTATTACAGCTGATCCTTTCTGCAGATGGAAGATGGTAGGTTCGCTTTTCCAGCTCTTTTACATATCTCCCTGAGCTCTCCAGTCTCTGAAGTACATTTGTCTGCCAGTGGGTTTCTGGAGAAGGCATCTGCAATTATAAACATTTTCCTAGGAACATATGCTGCATGCAGCTTAAACCCTATCAGGCATAACAGAAATCTCTTGTACCTTAAGGGAATTAACGCAGAGATTTGATTTTGATAAAGGAGATAGACTTTATAGTTTGAAAGAATGCCAAACAAGCTGAAAATTGCAGCAGATGTGCTGACATCTCAATATCAGTGTATTTCTAATCTTTTGTAGGATAAACTACAAAAGCAATGATAATATACAAACATGAATAGCAATAGCTGTTTATGTGCCTTATAATTCAGATGGCAATATTTTTGATTGATTTACTATAAGGCTTGAATCCCTGCCCACCCTACAATAACTAGAACAGTGAGACTATACCGAATAGCAATATGATCTTTCCAGCAAATTGGCCTGGAGATGGAGCAGTATCAGGAAACAGCAATGTTCACTTAACTTGCTTTCTCTTCTATTTCTGTCCTCCTTTTAATATTCAGTTGAAGGTGCTGAACTCTAAGAACATTGCAGCAATCTCTCCCAGGTATTTTGAACCATAACAATCTTTCTCTCCTTTTACACCTGAGCAAATTACAACCATGTGTTTACCTGTCGTTTATAAGCAGACTTGCACTTTATTATTAACTTTTTATTTTTGTCTTACCAATTATGTGCAGAATGTTTGAGTGAGAGGCACTAGGTTTCATGCTTTTTATATGCCTTGAGTATAGCAGGTACTCAATAAATATTTTTTAATTAAATAGGTGACTAGACATATTAGAGAATTCCTTGAGGATAAATTTGCTGACACCTTGAGCAATGGACAGGAAGTAGATAAATGCTAAACAGCTCTATCAAAAATATTTAGTCTTGTCACTCGGTCAAATAAGGAAAATAAAATGAGTGTAAAAGAAACAAATTTCTTCCTAAATAGTAGAAATTCATAAAGTCAATATTTTATGATTTTATTTTTTATAATACCTTTTTCACTCCAGTAAATTATGGGTTGAAGTCTTTCAATCTTGGTTGAAAAGCAAGAAACTAAGTTTGTATTAATTTTAGGGAGGAAATGTGTGTAGGAATATAAAGATAAGAAACACCTGGCTTAAATATTCGAGACCAGGAGGGAGACTGACTGTTGGCAGGAAACTGGTTGGCGGAGGGAGTCTCGCGGGCCATACTTGGTTCCCTGGGTTGTTAGATGAGGCAGGAAGACTTTGATCTGGGTCTGGAGCTCCAGGAAGAAAACCAGGCAGACCTCGACTTCTTTGGTTCTGAGCATCTGCAAGAAAATGAAAATCCCAACCCACATTTAACTTTAGGCCCTACCATGTAGTTCTTCTTAAAATATTTGTTACTTCTTAATTCAGAGAGAGTCTCATTTTAGTTTAGTGTCCTTTCCTTTTTTTTTTTTTTGAGTTGGAGTCTCACTCTGTCGCCCAGGCTGGAGTGCAGTGGCGCACTCACAGCCACCCCAGCATCGACCTGCTGGGCTCGGTGATCCTTCCGCCTCAGCCTTCCAAGTAGCTGGAACTACAGGTGCATTCTATTATGCCCTGCTAATTTTTGTTTTTTGGATTGATTGTAGAGATGAGGGCTCACCAATTTGCCCGGGCTGGCCTTGAACCCGTGGGCTCAGTGAATCCACTCTCCTCAAGTCTCCCAAAGTGCTGGGATTACAGGGTGAGCCACCGAACCCAGCCCATTTTTACTGGTCACTGACACTACCGCCTGACCACAAGGTTAGAAAAAAATAAATGTGGAAGACTGCTGATAGTAGTTGCGGGAAAAGGTTGAATAATTTGGCTAAAATAAATGACTTAGATAATATGTATATAGAGACTTATACAGATTTATTTATATATACTATATATTTATATAATATATAAAATGTATTTACTTTAAAGCAAGTAACATCTGTTCAAAGACATAAAGGGTTATAAACTCAAAAGAAAAATAAATGATAACAGGTACCAGATACTCTGTCTTCATTAAAGACTAATCTTAGACTTAGGTTTTTAATCACAATATATATATTTTTTACTTTATTTTATTATAGAGGTTAGGATCCAAGTCTGGATTGGGCACACATAAATAATGTATGTGTGGATGAATTTTGGGCCTTTCTGATTGTTTTTCAAGGCATATTCTCCCTTTCCCAAATCGTATGGTGGTGCCTCAGAGTTTCTGAGAGTATGTTTTATCAATCATACTGTTATGGTCAATTTAATTCAGTCGTTCTTTTACTTTAGGCTTTATCAGAGTCACCTGGAGGATTTGTTAAAACACGGATTGCTGTTGTGAATAGACCTTGAGAAATTATTATAATACTGTAAGAAAAGGATTAGCGTTAGTGGGAAACTGTGGGGG
>NW_007253182.1:114583-122871 GCF_000164805.1 Carlito syrichta
AAAAAAAAAAAAACCCGACGGATTGCTGGACCTCACTCCTGAGTTTCTGATTCAGGAGTTGAGGAGAGAGGTAGGGCTAGAGAACTTGCATTTCTAATAAGTTCTCAGATGAAGCTAATCCTGCTGGTCTGAGGATATACTTTGACAACTAATGGTGTCATTTCATATGCTATCAAATATTTATAACGAATTTGTAAGCTCCTTAAGAGCACTCTGATAGCAAATTTAGATTTGATTTCTAGGTGTTTTGTATAAAAACACTTAGTAATATTTTGACAGCACGATTCTTTTTGTGGCTCTCCCAATATTACAAAAGATAAAGGATAAAATAATCAGAGTCCTATAAAGTTTGATTTTTAAAGAGAAATCATCTGTTTTCTATATTATTGACCAGGTAAATATGTTGCTATTTTAATTATCTCTCAACTTGAAATGTGAAGGTTTCCTATTTACCTTGCATTACTCTGCATAATATATATATATATATTTTTGCGTTGGAGTCTCACTCTGTCACCCAGACTGGAGTGCAGTGGCCACTCCTGGCCACCGCAGCCTCGACCTGCTGGTCTCCAGCGATCCTTCCGCCTCAGCCTTCCAAGTAGCTGGAATTACAGGCGCGTGCTATCACACCCAGCTAATGTTTTTGATTTATTGTAGAGATGGGGTCTCGCCAAGTTGCCCAGGCGGGTCTCAAACCCGCGGGCTCAGGCAATTCACTCACCTCAGCCTCCCAAGGCATGGGATTACAGGTTGAGCCACTGAACCTGGCTACTCAGCATAATATTGTACATAAACCCTAATAAGTGGGGTATGCAGAAGGTTTTTTTTTGTTGTTTATTTAAAAATATAAATGATAATCTCTCTATTTTTTCTTCTCACACAAATACTATATGGGTACTTCCCTCATTAAATATCAACAATTTTTTCAGAGAATATTAGTGCTTTTATTTCTCATCTTTAGTAATCAATAAAGTATCAGAATATTCACAAGTGCATTTAGTTAGTTTATCAATATTATGCTGTTTTAGGTTGAGTGCAGATGTGGAGCCAGGTGTGACAGGTCTTTTCAAATATGAGAGGGCCCATTATAAAGACAAGGAATTCATATTGTCCTAAAGACAAATGAATGGCAAGGACAAGGAAACTGTTTCTGGAATGATAACAGGGAGGGAATTTATGACAGCTGCACAAAGATTTGTATAAGTACTCTCATTACAAATGTACTAAAATTGAAGTAGCATCTATATATTTACCATTAGATTACAATGGTCGGTCTAACTTCCCAATGACAAGTTCATGAAAGTTTGTATGTTTGTGAGAGAGGGATATTTCTGTATCTTTTAAATCTCTGAAAAATAATTTAAAACATGAACTGGGTTTCCTTTGAAGATAGCAAATTCCTCATCATTAAGAAAACTCAAGCATATCCTGAATTCATTCACTCATTTGTTTATTCATGACATAAATTTATCCGTTTATTTATTTAGCCTTAAGGCGGTAGGATAGACGTTTATTGTTATTAGTGTATAATCATTAAGTTGGTACTGCTCTGTGACATTTAGGATTTGGACATGCTTTAAAGTTAGGACCAAATGGAAAAACTTGTCCTACGGGCCCACTAAAATAGAGTTTCACACTAATAACACTATAGCAGTTTGCTTGTCACAAGGGTCCCATCCTGAACTTTTCTTAGATTTTGGGAAGACACAAAGGATATAGTCATTAGAATTCCCCTTACTCTTGACAAGTGTCCTTCAATCAGATCTCAAACCATAAGCCCAGAGTAAAACTATGTAAACTATGCCAGATCTGGGAGAGGAGCTAATGGTCATTGTAGCAATAACAGTAAGGAAGTATTAAGAGACAATAAATACTCTTTCTTCAACCTCAGTGCCAAATGCACTGTTTTCATTAAATTTCCGAAGCACTAAAATTATGATCTAGGGAAAAGTAGCTTACAATGATAAAATTCAGAATAGTGGTTCATCTTGGGAATTAGGAAGCATGGCTATTGGCCAGAAAGGGAATTTTATAGAATCTAGAAATGTCTATATCTCGATCTTGGTAATGGTTATATGAGTGTACTTATTTAAAAAATTATGATACCTAATTTTTATGCTTGTTGTGTACTTTACATGTGCTATCCTCAATAAAAAAGGTGTAAGGGTTAATTTCTAATGATAACTGGTAGCAGATTATTAAATTCTCTCTCACTGTTAATTTTACTGTTAAAAGGGTTGGCAAGTTGCCCCAGTTTTATCATGTAAACTATGCTTGCTATAACAAAATGCAATAGGTTATTGAGTGTCTGGAAACACATTCCTAACCCAGGTCTTCAGGTCCTTAGACCACAGCAGGTCCAGGGGCATTAATGCACTCAGGGCCCAGAGGGTATAATGTCCCAAGTCTTTATTCAGGAGTAGAGTGTGAGTGAGACTCAGACTGTTAAGAGAGTGATCACTATTCTGAGATCGCTTGCTTCCTCTTCTGATTGGAGTGACCTCTAAAATTTGTCACAAGGGTCAACAAGCTGTTCTGTTTAGATCATTCTGGAAACACTTTTCCAAACTTAAAGCTTGAGAACAACCTGTCTTGAATTGTGTTAATTTATACTAAACCAGGTGGCTCCAGACCACACAAATGCTTCTTCAGTTCTAATGGCATCCAATATTTAGACTGTCTTTTGGTTTAGTAGAGCTGATTTATCTATGTATGAATGTGTGAAAAGTCCAATTAGGCTGTATTCCCTAGGAAAAACTAATTGCCAATTCATTTTCATGGGCCAGAGAACATGATGTTATAAATAATGTTTGAAAATATATTTGAAGAAAGATGTCCACAAAAATGTATTAGGTAAATAATGATGATAACCTGATCTACCCTCTCAAATAAGATTTCTAATTCAAAAGAAAGCTTCATTGCCACTTAATTTCTCTTATGTAATGTAAGGTCTCTAATAGACAGTTTTGTTTAATTCACGTGCCAAATATCTCGAGTAGGTTGCAGAAGGAGTGTCAGTTTTCCACCTGAAGTTTTGTCCCTAAGTTTAGTATTAAGTCTTTATCTGTACTGAACATCACTGCTTTTTTGATAGATTAATCATATTTTGATCATAATATTGCTTTCTAGTCACAAGTTTCTTCAAAGACTCAGACCACCAGATAAAGAAGGAACTCCTTTGAATTTCTATCTGGCTTTGAATTTCTATCTACTCTTTTAAAAATGTATAACTAGCTTATAAATATTTTACACACTCTGCAACTCTTTACCTTACAGGCTACTTTGTTGCAGTAACTTTTATTTTATAAAGTGATGGAGTGTTTTGGATTAAGTGTTAGTGTCAGACTTAAATAAAAGAAAATATTTGTCAAGCTTTTTTTGTTTGTTTATTTCTCTTTAAACATTAAAAAACCCACATACATTAAAATTCATGGTTTTGCTCTTTCATGTATCTATTTTACAATTTGCACTTTCCCGGAGATTCTCAGAAACTGATCTATATTGAATGTTGTTGAAAAATGAAAAAGATTACCTCATTTGTTTTACATTAAATGTGTACAAAAGTGGTTTTGCTAAAAAAAGCAAGTAACCACACACATTTCTTTACATGGATTGTTAATTTAGTGTATTATAAATTGATGGACTCTATTATCCTATTTGTAATTAAGTTAAAAGGTTTCTACCAATTATAATAATCCTAATTCTTCATGCTAAAACTTTTCATTATAACCTAGAGTTTAATGGCTTATTCTGACAGTAAATGAAAGCACATTGTAATTTTATTTTTAATGCAAGTTTCACAAGTATTTTTAGAAAGATTACAACGTATCACCTTAAAAACAACTATATTGCTTGTCTTTTAAGAATTTCCTTGAAGTGAGACAACAGTAATGGTTTGAGAAAAAACTTACTAGCTCCCTCTCCTCAAAGTCCCTAATTGATCTTCTTGCATAAATTAGATATTTTCTGTTTGCTTTTTATATTTAATTTACTGTCATAGAAATTTTGAAAGATTTTTGCTTCATTAGAAATATTTATTTGTAGTTTATCAAATTTAAGATTCAATAATAGCACATATATTATAATACATGACTGTATCACATATTTTGAATACCACATGAAAAACTGAAATTTATTAAATTGTACTTTAGCACTTTCTAACTTACGTGTAATTTTCTTCAAATCCCTTTACACTTGGAATATCACCGTGTCCTTGTGTTTGATGGTAAATATTTTCATTTTAAATTTGCTATGCAGTTTTCTTATTAATTCATGATGTTTATATTCATGATAACTAAAACATTGTTTATACCTGAACGTTTACATACTATCAGATAGTGTTTGTTTTTAAATTTAATTCAACATGCTCCTTAGAGTTAAAATTTAAAAATTCTAATGCTCAATAGCAACAAATGACAGCTTTTAGAGTACCAATCTCACTGATTGTAACACCTCTATAACTGTGTATTTTTAGTTGTAATATAAGGAAAAATTTATTAGCTGGTTACATTTACTCTTACCTTTAGAAGCCATGAAGATGTCTGAGTCACTTCTTCAAAGGCTGCCAGTTTAGAAAAAAAAAAAGCTTTTCTTATTCCAGCAAGGAGAGAAAACACAGCATGCATAAAACTTCAGAAGGTGTCTGTCTACTTCATGTCAGCTTACAAATAACAGAGGAAGGGAGTGCCTTGCTGTTTCTAGAGTTCTGGATTTTATCAGTTTGGACAACAGAGGGAGATGAAACTATCACAAAGGTAAACACTATTCAGAAATCATTGTATAACTATGGTGACTGAAGGAACAATTTAAAAATAATAAAAATCCAAAAATGAAGGCACACAACACTAATTTCCAGAGTCTTATTTCCACTTAGTTTTTTTAAAAAATTCTTAAATTTTCTTTTGCATTCACTCTTATATCAGAAATATTCTTTATCTCCAATTTCTAGATGTCTCCTTGCCAGAGTCTGTGATGAATTATTTTATTATGTGTAAGTTTTTGACCATTCTAAATACAATTCTTTACATGTTGAAAATATTCGAACATCTTTATCCTTTTTTCTCCCCCTTGGGATTTGTCTTTACTCTGTCATTCCAAGATAAACAAACAAGAAGATGATACATTCCCTGCTGTACTATAAATCAATCTTTATTTTTATTTTTAATTAAATTTGATTAATCAGAGGCATTGGAAAACACAAACCTCCAATAACATTGCAACGCTATTTAAAACTTACAGTTGATATATAACAGCATTGAATACTAAGGGAAAAAAAAAGTGCTGTAACCTTGGTCAGACTGATCATATTTCTAAATACAGCTTCCCAGGTGACTGTGAAGATTTTGCTCACCAAGTCAATTGCCCTGGATGGCATAATTTGCAAAGGTTGAACATGCAGAATATATTGCATTATTGGTAACCCTATCTACTTATAAAAATAAGTGGCCTCAAGGCATAGTGATTAAAAAAAGAAAAAAAACTATAACATCAACTTCACAAGTTGTAGATTGCTAAAATTTAAATTTTTCTTATTTGACAGAGAGGAGTCCACTCTCCTCCAATGTTTGGCATTGTCATTTTGCAGAAAAGACATATAAATATAATAAGTATTTTAAAATTAAGTTATAGGTTTTCTAAATTTTTTTTCTTTTTCTTTCTCTGTTTCTTTCTTTTTTTGAGTTGGTATCTCACTCTGTTGCCCAGGCTGGAGTGCAGGGTCACCATCACAGCTCAATGCAGTCTTGACCTCCTGGGCTCAGGTGATCCTTCCACCTCAGACTTTCAGGTAACTGGGACTACAAGCACATGCCACCACACCCGGCTAATTTTTTCTTATTTTTTGTAGAGACAAGGTCTCACTATGATGCCTAAGCTGGTCTTGAACTCTTGGGCCCAAGCAATTCTCCCACCTTGGCCTCCCAAAGTGCTGGGATTACAGGCATAAGCCATCATGCCTGGCCCAAACAGATACTTTTCATTGTGGTCATAACTGAACAGTTAATTTGAACTATTCTACAGAGTGCCAATTTTGGAATAAATATAAAAAATCTAAGTGAATTAAACACTATTTGACCAATATAACATTAATCATCCATGTGTTTGGACATGGCCATACGACTGACCAATGGGATCTTTCAGTATTGAATGTGCAATGGAGATTTTGCAGGGCATATAACTTGGTAAGACTATTGGTGAGGTATAGTCAAGGCCTGTTTCTTCCCCGTGCACTTTCCCTGTCCTGCCAAAGACAGCACCAACGTGTTTCTTTTCTTTTCTTTTTAAAAGCCCACATTTACCAACCCGAAGTCTCTCTTCCCTTCATTCCTTTCTGTTTCTCAGCTTTTCTCAAGGAAAGGCTCACAAACTCTCCCTACTGGAACTATCATGTTTTAAGTGTCCTAATACCATGTGTTCGTGCAGCAGGAGATGCTGCTCCCCACGCTGGCTTCACCATCTCTCCTGCTGCTACTGCGGCTGCCATTTAACTTCACCTTCGCAGTACTCAGTGCACCTCTCCTGACACCGTTGCCTTCACAGAAGAACCTGGACCACCATTTGTTACCTAAGAGGCCACACCCTCCTCTTAGCTCTGTGCTATGAAGCCCCTGACTCTTTCAAGAAGCGTCAGTTTCAGTCTGCTATCCAGGCTGCAGTTTTCCTGGTCCTCTCACTTGATTCCATAAAATAGAGACAACACAACATGGGTATGTCTGCCAGACAGAAACCAAGGCTTAAGATCACTTAGAGAGATTGTTGCCCAAAACAGGAAACCTGAAAATGAATATCAGAAACTGTAGGGTCATTGGGCTTTGCCTTCCTCCGAGAAAACTCCCAGTAGCCTAGTCTCTCTCCTGAGCCTCTGGTCTACTTCTCTGCTACATGGGCTTGCTCATCTACCGGGGATGTTCGGCCTTGCTGATCCTCTCCCTCCTAACTGGAGAGCATCTTCTATCCCCTTTTCTTCTGTTCCAGTCAAAAGGAAATGGAAAAAAAATTGCACCATAATCTCTGCATAATTACCTTCTCCCCCCAGCCTATTTACAGGACATATCACAGCTGTTTCTGAAGGGCTGCCAGTTCAACATTACATCAATGTGCAGAACTTTACCCATTATGTAACAGTTAGTATTTGACTTACCTTTTTTTTTATGACTGAAAGGCTTATCAAACTAGACTCTCCTGGTACAAGAGGAAAGGTTGCCAATTTATTTATATCTATATAACAACAGAAAAAAAAAAACCACCTATTACAAAACAAAACTAAACACACACAGGAATATGCTCCAGAATGAGAATGAAATGAAATATAATCCTACAGGTCTAGGAACTGGCTTTAGAAATACTTCCTTAGGCCGATGGCTATTCTGTCTCTGGTTTTACTGTAAAAAGTATGTTTCTCTCAAAATTATATATATATATAAGTATATATATACATATATATGCAAATATATGGAGTAAGAGAGATTTACTTGCTTTTAAAATTTATAAACATATTATGTATAATTCTAAAATACATCTGATTCACTTAAAATTATTTAACAAAATTTATGATAATGCATAAAATTATACACACTTTCAATTACTGCATGTTGTTTCATTGTATGAGTGTAATGAACACAATTTTTGACCATTGCCCTCTTAATAGACATTTAAGTTGCTTTCATTATATAATGCAAAGGTTCTTATGCACATGTATAACGCATATTCACAAATGAAATTTCTGGCTTATGGGGTATGAAGATCTTCATTTTTACTAGATATTACTGAACAGATCTCCAATGAACATTCTTAACAGAAGTGAATAAGAGCTCCCATTGTCAAATATCCTTTCCAATACTGGCTTGGTCACTGTAATGAATAATTCACTAGGGGCCTTCTAAATATTAATTTACAAAGAGGCAGAATTCAGAGGTCTTAATTATGTTATAATCTGAGAAACATAAATACCTTTGGGTATATGTTTGCTTTCATATTTTCTTACCATACTGTGTCACATAAGAGTAATGAATAGCATATTTTGTTAATAGCCAGTTATAAAGGTGACTGATAGAGGTTGGGAATGGTGTGTAAATGGACCATACTTCAGTGATCAATAGCTCGTTTCATGCAATGATGCAACTGGGACAATCTGCTGAAATATAAATCCAAACAAGGATTCAACCATGCAACACATTTTTTTTTATTTTAAAATGTGGGTATTCATTAGGTATACAAATGCTAATTAATGGTATTTATTTATTTATTTATTTTTTTCATTAATCAGTAGTTTTTATTATGGTTTTGTGGGG
>NW_007253182.1:122891-135158 GCF_000164805.1 Carlito syrichta
GTATTCCAAAGTCAATTTTCTCAGTGTCTGCTCTCCCAGGCGTCTGGGAGAGACCCATACTCTTCTTTTGGTTTTTCTTCATTTCTGTAGATTTTTCTCCCTTTACCCCTTTCCCTCCCCCTCTTCAATTCTGTTTTTGAGGGAAGGTGGGGTTGCTTTTATTTCTCTTCTGCAATGACCTGTTCTTCCTTATGAGGGTCTTCTGGTTTTGTTCACTTTTCCCTCTGTTTTACAGTCTGTCTATTCAGCAGTTTGCAGTCTTGGTCCGTTCAGAGAATCTCACAAGTTCACCTATGCCATCGCCATCTTGCCCCGTCTCCCATTTTTTTTTATTATAAAGATGTGGGGTACATTCAGGGTTAGGTATACAAATGCTGATTACGCAGGTACCCTTGTTGATGAGGTGTGCCCCTCCCTCCCCTAGCAGTTTTCCTCAACTGCCAATCCCGCCCCCAACCCATGCAGCACATTTTTATGCCTAGGCCTAATACCCGGATATAAAACTTTCCACATTTATTGTGGAACAATTCACTGTGGAACAAGACAGGGCCTGTGTAAACAGATAAATAAATAAACAAACATGAAAATATTATTATAAATTTTTTCCCCAGACTTGTATAATTTATAATGACCATATGAAATAAGAAACATGCAATTCCTTAATGTAAACTTTGACGTTTCTTCTCTGGGAACATACTATTCTGTTAGTCATTTATCTACACTTTGCAAATATCCTATCAGAGTGTATTTCTTTATTATCTTATTCAAACTTGCCTTTTGGATACAAAGGCTCATTCATTTATTCATTCAATAAACACATATTGACTTTTTACTTTGTACATAGCATTGTGGAGCACACTGAGATATAATGATATGAACTCCACCCTGGGCAAATGTGTGCTCTAGTGGGGTATCCCAATGAAGGGATGTAATAGTCTTTTTATTTTAAAAGACTACCTCCAGAAAAATAAAATGATAAAACGTTTCCTTTCTGAAAAGCAAAAGTCATTAGAATCAGTAATGTTGTTTTTTGTTTTTTTTTTTGAGTTGGAGTCTCACTCTGTTGCCCAGACTGGTGTGCAGTGGCCGCTCCCGGCCACCGCAGCCTCGACCTGCTGGGCTCCGGCGATCCTTCCGCCTCAGCCTTCCAAGTAGCTGGAACTATAGGCGCGCGCTACCACACCCGGCTAATTTTTGATTTATTGTAGAGATGAGGTCTCGCTAAGTTGCCCGGGCGGGTCACGACAGTAATGTATTTTCAAATGAGTAATTCATTGTTTTGCATATGCATGTAAAGTTTTCCCTTCTTCTGTTACTTTAAAGTAGGAAAGTAATAACTGTTGACTTATTCTTCCTTAAGTAATGAGTATAGTGAATTGGATTGCCCTTCTGGGTTGCAAATAAGTGATAGGTTTCTTATCCCCTCTCTTTCTGCCTGTTTAAAAAGATGTCGTTCCAAAGGACTAGAAGGAAAGAAAAAGAATCCTGGATGCAAGGTAGACTCTGCCTGAAACTAAGAGAAGATGGTCCTGGAGCACATATATCTAGAAGGTCCCCGTTCTCCAAGACATCACGGAGAAGCCTCCTAATATAGTGTCCTGTGCATAGACACCCTATGGGACAAATGGTATTTAATTATCAGTAGATTGTAAAGCCCAAGACAGAAGCAAAAGTATAGTTTATGTATAGAAGGTCTTTAAATTTTCAGTCTCATACACTTTCTTTGGCTAAGGCTATGTATCTTAGTCTTCTGGTATTTGCCTTATTTGTTATGCACAATGTGAACTTTTAATCGTTCATAATGGTATTTTCCTGTAAAGAATCTAAAAGAAGAACAAATATTCTGAGAGGTTCTGACTCTTGCAAACATTCCAGGCTGTATTACAAGAAAAATAGTTGGAAATTTTCAGCAGAACTATATTCTACAGACATATGACATATCAGAAACAATTTATTTAGATATACTTTAGAATGTATGTTTTTGTGTGTATCTGAGAGAGAGATGAAAGGGGGAGGAAAGAATAAGGGGAAGAGAAGAATTTGGAGCTACTAAGTAGATGGAAGGAAAAACTAAGAGGATACTGACAACCCCCAGAGACCCCAGCCCTCTCCACCAAGAACTGCTTTATCATTTTGAAAATCTCTTTATTTCTACCATTATTTAAATTATATTTACCTTGTGCCTTCGTTCCTGTGTCTTGCTCAGTGTGGTCACTTTGTTTCCCAACATCTGTCTGCATCTTCAGATAGCACCATAATACTGCAACATGCCCTTCGGTAGCTGCAGCTGACAGCCCAGCAGTGCTCTGCATACAATTACCTTCACTGACAGCAGCCATATCATGCACAGCCAGTGCGGCTGCAATTCAGTGCCAGCTAGAGTACGCCAATTGTTTTCTGCAGCACATTTTCTTTGCATCTCCAGGAATAAAAATAAACTTCATCAAGCTTGGATCCCCCAAGAGCAAAGTTCCCAAGAAATTAAGATAATTATTACAATAAATATACTTTAAATATATAGGCAAAACACATTAGAGCTAATTTATGCTTAATAGCACATGCTTAATGTTTACTTCTGGTGCTATTTATAGGCTAAATCATTGAGAAAATGTTACTGCCTTTGAAGGCATGCTTTGCTGAGTGATGGCTAAAAGAATGGGATGTGTCCTACACGTCATGTAGAATGTTGCTTTTTCCTGAATGAGAGGTCAAACTTCGGTGGAAAAGGAAGGCCTATCTGTACCATTTGTGCATATTTTTTTCCTTGTTGTTGTCTAATGGAGAGAACATTCTAATGTAGATCTTGACCCATTATCAGCTTTCCTGAAATATTCACTAAAACAATGGTAGAGTAGGTGTTGCAATAAGCATTGTTTCTGGTTTGAGTCTTTTTCCTTAGTTATTTTGCTACAAGGAAATGTATAAACTATGAAAAAAAGAATAAGAAGTATGATTTTGCTCTTGATTTCAAAATTACAATCAGTTATGATTTGAACAAAATATGCACCAGTATGCTACTGAATTTTTGTCATGACTAGAAATAGACTGCTATGAGTTTTAGAAAACATGTTATTAAGATGTGCTTTGCAGAAAATGATCAAATGGATATGGCAAAGATTTGGACTCTAATTCCTTTTAGTTAATCTCAGATTCATATTTTTACTGTACCTTACTGGCATACAATTCAGATGAATTTCTTGACATGTCAATTTGACTCATAGCTCTTAAGAGGTTTCCATAAATATCAATTCAAAACTACTTACTGAGTCTTTTGGAAGTACCAAACACTGTTCTATGTTCTAGAGATAATAGAATAAATGCAAAAACACAAACAGCAGTCTAGTTGATAAACAGCTATGTAAACAAATAATTAGGATACAAATGTTATATAATTAAAGTATGTATAATATAAAGAAGAGGACATTAATAATTCTCTGTGGCGTTGGGGCTTTGAAGACTTCTTAAAGGATGAGATATCTTGTTTCTGAATCGTAAGAGTATATTTGCAAAGTAGAGTAAAAAAAGAATAGTATTCTAGGCTGAATGAACGACACAGTTAAAAAATATAGACAAAAAACGATAGTGGCCTAAGTGTAGACATAAGTGAATTATTTAAAAGATGCATATAAATAAATTTAAAATATATTAATTACTTAAACAAATTACTGTTGCCTACCTTATGTATAAAGGTTGATAAATCCCTACTTCAGTTTCTGTAAACACTGTGTTCAAAATTTGTTTTGCTTCAGGTGAAATATACTCATGCTTTGTATAGCTGTATATTTTTCTTTTGAAACTACCTTTGTTTATGTTTTTATCAATTTGATAAATAGATTCCAGTGTAACACTGTCAGTAAAAAATTGATAATTTAACATTTTTTAGAAACCACATTAAAAAAATGGAAACAGGTGAAATTAATTTAAATAATATTTTATTTAACCAACTACTTAAAAATATTATAACCTTAATGTGTGGGATTAGACACACTTAAAGTGCTTAATAACCTCGTGTGACTATTGGCTACCATATTGAACATGGAAATTCTAGTGTATTGATATAGCGAAAGATTTGACTGGCAACAGATTAAATGTTCGGTAACTTTATGTCTTTGTTTAAATATATGTGTTTGAAAATAACTTTGAACTTCAAATTTCAATTTATATTTTAAAAATAATAGCACATTGATATGAAAAACACATTTTAATTATAATGTAAAATAAGAACTGAAAATTAAAAGATTGTCATTTCTACCATACCAGTTTTGTTCCCTCAAAATCAACTGTTCATTCTTGTGTATACATCCATATTTTTATAATAAAAGCTGCTTCTAATTATATATGGAATATATATTAGAATTTCTACCCATATGAAATATTATATAAGCTGATTTTTATACTTCTCAGCTTCAATAGTCAGCAGAGATAAATGAAATGAGACACCATCAAATACTTCTTGGAATGACAAAAATGAAAGAACTGACAATATCAACTGTTGACAGAAAATAAGCCATTATTAGCTCATATGCACTTCTGGTGGGTGTGTGTATTTCTACAATACTGTAGAAAACAGTTTGGGATTATTTAGTATATGTCAAAAGACTCATACTCTATGCTCTAGAAATTTCACTTCTAGGTCTATACTCTAAATACTTGTGTATTTCTACCATGAACGCTATGTAGGGGTATTTATAGAAGTATTGTACATTATAACCCCAAATAGGAAACAACAAAAATGTCCATTTGTCAAAAATGTGGTCTATAGTTGCAAACCTCTCTAATGAAATACTATGCACAAATGGAAATAAATGAACTACAGCTACATGAATTACATGGTATTTCTTGCAGTCATGACGTTGAATGAAAGAATCAGTTCAAAGAAACAACCTTACATAGAATGATTCAATTTTTACAAAATTTGAAATAGGTGAAAGCAATGGCATGCCTAAATACTAAAACTGTGTTTTTTTTTTTATTTTTTATTTTTTCTTTCACCCATGTCACCTGTTTCTTTATTTTTTACTTTTTTATTTTAAAAATGTGGTGTACAGTTCAGGGTTAGGTACATATGTGGTCATCATAAAGGTAAAGTGTGGGCAAACTTATTGATGTTATGTGGTCACTCCTCCCCTGGCAGTATACTTTTAAAATAAATAAGCATATGACTATTACGAATGCCAGACTGGTATTTAGTTAGGAGGGAGAGAAAGATATGTGAATGGGTAGGCATCTATGTTTAGACTCTTAATTCTTGGAATTATTCTAATTCTGAACCGGGGTGCTTTGTAGAGTGGTGTTGCCACTCTGTAGAGTAATGTGGTGGTACTGAGCATATATATACTGAGGGTACATGCCACGGTGAAATTCTTTTGCGGGTTCATAGGGAACACATATGATAGTTAGACACAGTGGGCAATTCAAGGCAATTTAAGTGCTCATTACTAAGAAAATGGGTACAAGGAAAATGTGGTGAATGCCGACTCCAGAATAGCATACAGATATTAGAAATATTGAACTAGAAGTACACACAATAAACAGATAGTGGCAAAAATGTTTAATAAAAACAAAGATCTGAACAGTTTATCCAGTCACTGGTATCTATTGACATTCCTTTTTACTTCTTAATGATTTTAGATCCTGGCTTTCTGTTGCCTTTTCACATAGTTATTCTTCATATTATTGCACTTTATTTAATGTGTTTTGTAGATATTGCTTTTTTTTTTTTTTAACAAATTGAGGGTTGAGCCAATCCTTCATCAAGCAAACCTATCAGTGCCATTTTTTCCAATAGCATTTGCTCACTTTATGTCTGTGTCAATTTTGGAAATTTTCATAATATTGCAATATTTTTTATTATTATGATATCTGTTATGGTGCTCTGTGATCAGTGATAGCTGATGTTATTGCTGTAGTTGTTTTGGGGAACCATGAACATAAAAGGCAGCAGACTTAATTAACAAATATTGTGTTTGTTCTGACTGTTCCACTGATCTGTTCATTGTCTCCCTCTCTCTTCATTGTCAGGCCTCTCTATTCCCCAAGAGACAATACTGAAATTAGGCCAATTAATATTCCTACAATGACCTCTAAGTTTTCAAGTGAAAAGAAGAATAGCATGCCTCTCATTTAAAATCAAAAGCTAGAAATGATTAAGCTTAGTGAGGAAGACTTGTCAAATGCTGAATTAGGCTGAAAACTAGGCCTCTTGTACCAAACAAGCCAAATGGTGAATACAAAAGAAAAGTTCTCAAAGAAAATTAAAAGTGCTTTTCCAGTGAACACATGAATAATAAGGAAGCAAAACAATCTTACTGCTTAGATGGAAAGATTTTAGTGGTCAGATAGAAGATCAAACTAATCAAAACATTCCTTTGAACCAATGCCTAATTCAGGGCAAGGCCCTAATTCTATTTATTCTATGAAAGTTGAGGGAAGTTGAGGAAAATGCAGAAGAAAAGTTGGAAGCTAATAGAGGTTGCTTCATGAAGTGTAAGGAAAGAAGCCATTGTCATAGCATAAAAGTTCAAGGTGAAGGAGCAAATATTGTTGTAGAAACTGTAGTAAGTTATCCAGAAGTTCTAGCTAAGCTCATTGATGAAGGAGACTACACTAAACAACATATTCTAAATGTAGACAAAACAGCCATCTATTGGAAGAAAATTCCATTGAAGACTTTCATAGCTAAAGAGGAGAAGTCAACGTCTGGCTTCTGATCTGGGCAAAATAAATGGAAAACTTTCTAGAAAAGAGTCACCGTTTTAAATGCTATGAAGAACATTCATGATTCATGGAAGGAGGTCAAACTACCCACACTAACTGGAGTTTGGAAGAGGTTGGTTTCAACCCTCATGGATTATTTTGAAGGGTTTAAGGCCTCAGTGGAGGAAATAACGGTAGATGTGATGAAAATTGCAAGAAAACTAGAAGTGGAGTTTGAAGATGTGATGGAATTGCTGCAATCTCATGATAAAATTTGAATGAATGAGGAGCTGCTTCTTATGGATGAGCAAAGAAAGTGATTTCTTGAGATGAAATCTGCCCCTGGAGATGAGGCTGTGAACACTGTTGAAATGAAACCAAAAGATTTACGGTATTACATACACTTAGTTGATAAAGTAGTAGCAGCGTTTGAAAGAACTGACTCCAATTTTGAAAGAAGTCCTGTGTATAAAATACTAATGTGATGGTTTTCCATCATATGCAAAAGGAAAATCGTTTGTGAAGGGAAGAGTCAATGTGGCAATCTTCATTGTTGTCTTATTTTAAGAAATTGCTACAGTCACTCCAACCTTCAGCAACTACCACCCTGATCAGCCAGCAGTCATCAACATTGAGACAGGACCCTCTACTCACAAAAATGTTGGACTTGCTGAAGGCTCAGAGGGTTATTAGTCTTTATTTTTAAGCAAAACATATTTTTAAATTAAGGCATTGATATTGTTTTTGTAGATATAATGCTATTTCATACTTAATAGTCTACAGTATATTGTAAACATAACTTTTACATGCATTAGGAAACCTAAAAGTTTGTGTAGCTTGCTTTATTGCAATGGTCTAAAACTAAACCTGTTTATCTCCGAGGAAGGCCTATACTACCCTTATCTTAACTGCTGGAAAATCCAATATACATAAAATGATTTCAACATTCCCCTTACTTTTCTCCAATGATCTTGTTTCTTATTCTACCTCAACCAGCTTAAAACAAAAAATATATGCCCTTTATAGCTATATCTTAGATATTGTTGCGACAAGTGAATCACTTTCGATAATATCAAAATCATCTATCTTATATTCCTATTTTATTCCTCTATTTCTAGCTCATCCCCTCTGTCGCTTCCACTCAAATGAGCTTTTGATGTACCAAGGCCTCTTACTCTATCCTTTGCCGGCTCAATGTCCTCCTTCTCTTATTAATCCAGCCTAAATTCCATGAAGAATTTTCATAATCACACTCTGCATATCCTGTTACATAGTATTAACTTGGTAAAAAAAAAAAAATTCTAGTTAATTCTGAATTTTCTTCTACTTCGAGTCTGTACCTCAACATGTATGAAACACAAAATAATTCTCAATGGATGCACTTTTATATTCAAGACTTAAAAATCAAGTGGGCCCTCAATGCTAGGGATTTTCATTTCATCCACTCTGCTAGACAACTATTTCACACCTTCTCTCTAAATAAGCACCTGGCACCTCCTATCCCATCCTTGTTCTCAATTTACGTCTTTGCATCCCACTTCACTGAGCAAAGGGAGACACCACTGTACTCCAAGTCCATTCACACATAGTCTGTCTACTCCTGTGTTTCCCCAGATGTTACAGCCAGGTCTTCCCTTCATTTGTGCATTAGATCTCATCCTTTCTTGCATATGCAGGGACTTTGCACCAGCAATTCTCTCCTCTCTCTCCCCTGCTTCACGATTTCGCCCTCCATCAGTATACAAACTGTTACTATAACTCCCACCTTAAATATTTTTTATATTTATATAAACTCCCTTTACTTTCTGCTGCCCTTTCCTTCGTTCTTCTTTGTAGCATAACTCCCCAAAAGACGTTTTTGGATTTGCAGTTTCTAATTTCTTTCCTCCCATGTTCTCTCAACCTCCACCACTCAAGCTTTTGTCTTCACCGTTCGACAAAAATTGCTTTTAAAAAAGGTTAATAATAATCCCCCTGTTCTTTAGTCCACTGGTCAATTTTTGGTTTTCCTCTTGTTCCACCTACGGACAGCGCTTGACACAGGTGATCGATCATGTCCTCCTTTTTGACACACTTTCCTCAATAGGCTTTTAGCATACCACATTTTGTTGGTTTTTACCAGTCTTTCTCAGTTTGTTTTGCTGGTAACACCTCCTCTTTCTTTCTCTCTCTCTCTCCTTTCAGGTATCTTTTTTGTAGTGCCCAACTGTCACTTTGTAATCCCTTTATTCCATACATTCACTTCCAGGGTGATCTTGTCTAGTCTCATGGCTTTTAAAACACTATATATGTTAACTACTCCAACTTATATTTCTAACTCAGGCTTCTCTTTTGTATTCTCTACCTGCACAATAACATTTCAAACGCAACAGGCTCAAAATTGAACTCTTAATCTGCTTCACCTGCTCAGAGCATGCCAACTCCATCTCTCCAGTTAGGCCAAATCTTGCAGTCATTCTTGACTTTCCTTTTTACCTCAAACCTTGTATTTCACAAAGAAAATCCCTTGGCTCTTTCTTGAAAATATTTCAAGACTCCAACCAATTCTCACTACTCCATTGTTTCCATCCTAGTCCAGTCATAATATTCTCATGTGTTATTGCAATCATCTTATAAAGGAAATTTCTGTTTCCACCTCATCCACTACAGTTAATTCTCAAGATGACACACACACACAAAATCTCAACTTAAAACATACTACAGGAAACAACCCTAAAGGTTTTTCGAGATACACACAAAAACAAAGACATGCATCAAGCACATTAATATAAATTAATACATGAATTAAAAAAGAGATGGTTCTGATAATGCTAAACAGACTGGGATTAACTCAATTTATAGGTCATAGATCAACAAAATTTTAAAAAGCAAAATTAATATGGCTTACTTTAAAAACCATCCAGTATGATATCTATACTAAGTTTATTTCTTTTACATTAATTTAAATTTCTGATTTATTCATGTGTTATGTATGAGTCTTCTGCTTTTTAAAAAAAAAAAAGTCATTTTTTCTCCTTTTGCACTGATAAAGTTTTCTTTATTTTTCCTCTTTATGTTATTTTCCTTTCTTGGTTTGGAAGTTATAGGTTTTATTTCTATTCTTTCACAGCCTAACCTTGTAAATTGAGCATATATATTTAAAAAAGTCAAAAGCTATTTTCTATAATTATATATCTTAACAACATTTGGTCTAAGTCATATATAAATTTTTCAGTGTTTACCATTCACCCTTAACCACAATGTTATCATATCATGGGTGGTTAGATCTGCCAAAATGTTGTGTTTTCAAGAACTCATGGATTCATGTTTCCTTATTTCATGTTTCCTTATCTGAAAATTTCTGTCGCCTTTATAGTCACTTGGTAGATTCACTGAGTAAAACATTCCTGGTTTACAATTCATTTCTCTTTAGATCATTGTAGATACTCAGTTCCTATTGTCTTTTAATATTAGCATGGATGTTTGAAGACAATAGGAATTTTCCACTTCAGAAATGTCTAGCTTTCCTTGCCTAAATGACTGAAGAAGTTTTTCTTTACCCTTGAGTCTTGAGAAATTGACTGCCATATATTACATGGTTGATTGTTTTATAGCACTCCTTTTTGAAGCATTTAACTTTTTGATCTATATATTCATTGTTTTTTATTAAACATTTTCCTTAATTTTTTTCTGTTATATTGTGTTCTCTACTTCAGATACATGGGTTATCTGAGATTTTACTTTCACTACCTGCTCTGTATTTATAATCTTTTTTTCTAATTGTTTTAATCACTTTGTCTTATTTTTTCTGCATTCGCATTATTATCTTAAGGCTTTCTATATCGTTATCTGTTATCCATTCTATAGCTATGTTACTTAATATAATCTAGGTTACTTATTTGATCTGCTATTTTCTAATTACTTCTTAGCTCTTTAATACTGTTTATGTCCCTTCAGTTTTGTTCTTAGCTCTGCATTTTCATTTTATTTTCCTACTTTATTATTGTTAATTTAATATACTGACCTTTTGGATTTGTGTTTTAAGTTCTTCTTTGGTAAGAAACGATAAAGTTTTGTCTTTTTTTTTAGGAAATTTTTTCCTTCTAGAGTTGATTTTTCTTATTTCACTTTTGTATACCATTATTTCTTCCTATATCTTCTTAGACATCATCTTTTTTCTTGCTTTTTTTCTTTTTTTCTTATAGAGATGTGGGGTATAATTCAGGACTCAGTGATCTATCAGAAACAAAGAACACAGTACCATATATTCTCACTCATAAGCAGACATTATCTTTCTTTTGTCTCTTTCTATCTTTTTCATTTAATCATTTCTTTCAGTAGTATTTTTGCAGTATTAACATGCTACTTTCATCCATCTCTATCAAAGACTTCAAATTCTTCTGATATAATGTGGGTAAATTTCTCAATCTAATTTAAAATTCACAGAACTTCAGATTAATATTCTGATATTTTGCAGTCTATTGCTTTTACGTAGCCTGAGACCATGAATGTCAAAAGGAGAATTCAACCCAGGATCTGTGATATCTTATTTAGAGGATTTTGTCTCTGTGTTCTTTTTTCATGTTTTGTGAAATAGTTTTATCAGGTTTCAATATTCTAAGTTGCCTGTGTGGCCTGCTTCTTCTGTTCTGTGGTGGAGACCCTTGCATCCAAAATAAAATGGGCCCCTGAAGCCCTGCTTTTCCTCTGAAGCGATTGGCTTAGGTAATTATCTTGTCATTTCTTCTGGTAGCCATTTCCACATCCTCCCCAAACATAGGAACAGAAACACAAATGGAAACTGTTGCTTTTTACTACAGGATTTCTAGAATAATTACTCCTTTGACTATGAGGATTAGAGTTTGAGAGTTTTGGGCACTGCATGGTAGAGGGGACTGAGACTGCTATTAATGTGCCTACTAGACCCACAGCCTTTAGTGCCCTCATTTCGCCTCCTTCCCTTCTCTCCGAGGATTTGTGTTGTTTTTTCAATTATTTGTCTTCAACTGCTTTGCCCTCCTGCTTTCCCTTACTCAGTTAAATCTGAAAAAGATTGTTTAATCTACTTTTCCTTTAAACATCCTGCCTTCTGGGAAAATTTAGGTGATGAATTTTGGAGGTTTTTCATGCCTCTTCTGAGGATCTGACATGGTAGGGAGGGACTAATTACGTCAAGTTTTGTCCACATTGCTCCTAGCCTGTCTACCCATCTCTTCAAGTTTATATTTTAAATGGAAAATAAATATTTTAAAATCAGAGGATTCAAGATATAAAAAGAGTAGTATAGTGTTTCTTAATTAGTAGCTTGGGTAGTTACGCAATTTCTGTGTTATTTTTGATAGTAAATACTGATAGTGAGTAGAAAAGCAAATTGCAAATAAAATGACGTGCCTAACTGAATTCATGCAACTAGCTACAGCGCTATCCCTGACTTTAGATTTCTTTTTTCTTTTCTTTTTTTTTTTTTTTTGAGTTGGAGTTTCACTCTGTCGCCCAGACTGGAGAGTAGTGGCCGCTCCCGGCCACCGCAGCCTCGACCTGCTGGGCTCTGGCGATCCTTCCGCCTCAGCCTTCCGAGTAGCCAGAATTACC
>NW_007253182.1:135178-181378 GCF_000164805.1 Carlito syrichta
CTGCCTAGGCGGGTCTCGAACCCGCGGGCTCTGGCAATCCACTCACCTGAGCCTCCCAAGGGCGCGGGATTACAGGCTGAGCCACCGAGCCTGGCTGACTAGATTTCTTAATGCCTTTCTCACTATACTTTCTGTTCATCATGTTTTTTTTTGTCTACTGAACTCCGTAAAACAATACAGAGACATCAAAAATATTTATTTTAGTCTTGAGTTAATTCACAATGTAATTCAACTAATAGATTTTTAAGCTAATGTTATAAAGTAAATTTAAGCAATCAAATATACTTTAACTAGTTAATCAGGAGCAGAAATTTAGGTTTGCAAATTCATGCTGTTAAAATTTGAGATATTTTACTCGATTTTTTATAAAAAAGCAAAGGGAAGTTTCATTAAATTTCAAAGGCCTGTCGTGTGTCCAACCATCAATGTGCTATTATTACACTCAAAGTCTCATTCCTCATGAGGAAAGTCTTTTTCTTTTTTAAGATTTCCTGTCACTTTCCAAATCATCATTTTCAAGAATCTTCCAATCAAAGGAAATTGTGATTCTTTGAGCCTCTCAGTTGTACTCTTCGTAACCATGGAAACCAAGCCAAACTGTTTCTATGGTTACCTTCCTGAAGCTGTGATTTCATCTCATTATATTTTTTTCTAGAATTAATAAATTCATTGAAATTTTAACAAAAATGATGCTATACTTGTATATAATTTATAATTTAGTATATGATTATCTTTAATAATCTTCCATATAAAATTATATATAACTAGAGTTATGATCCAAAATGGAAGAATAAGCACATTCATATGGCAATATTGAGAGCAATCAATTGCCTGAAAAGAGAATTAATTTAACCTTGATGCTGACAATGTTTTTCCATTGGTGGATCATATTTAGTAGCTTAAGTTTACTTGTGTTTTTCTTTTTTCTTTCATACAACCTCATTTTACAATATTGTCTGCCATGGCTTTTTTTTTTTTTTTTTTTTGAGTTGGAGTCTCACTCTGTCACCCAGACTAGAGTGCAGTGGCCGCACCCGGCCACCGCAGCCTCAACCTGCTGGGCTCCGGCGATCCTTCCGCCTCAGCCTTCCGAGGAGCCGGAACTACAGGCGCGCGCTACCACACCCGGCTGATTTTTTGATATATTGTAGAGATGAAGTCTCGCTGCCCAGGCGGGTCTCGAACCTGCGGGCTCAGGCAATCCACTCACCTCAGCCTCCCAAAGGCGCAGGATTACAGGCCGAGCCACTGAGCCCAGCTTCTGCCATGACATTTTAAATGCTATTATTGTTTTTACTTTTTGTTTTCAACCTATGAATAAAACACAGATGTTCTGGTTGTAGATAAATAATGAAAGGTAAATTATAGAATCCTTGAAAACATAACAGCAATTGTATATCTTTATAAGTATTAAAGTGTGTTAAAAGGAAGTGTGATTTCATTAATTGGCTAAACTAATATTATTGAGAGTCAATAGATACTGTTTAATTGATAAATCAGGAATCTGAAGCATCTTTTAGGAAAAGCTTATAAGTATTTTCAGATATTTCTAATATTTACAGAGTCATTTTGTAGATTTTTTTTTTTTTTTTTTGAGTTGGAGTCTCACTCTGTCGCCCAGACTGGAGTGCAGTGGCCACTCCTGGCCACTGCAGCCTCGACCTGCTGGGCTCCGGCGATCCTTCTGCCTCAGTCTTCCAAGTAGCCGGAATTACAGGCATGCGCTACCATGCCCAGTTGATTTTTTGATTTATTGTAGAGATGAGGTCTCGCTGCCCAGGCGGGTCTCGAACCCATGGGCTCAGGCAGTCCACTCACCTCAGCCTCCCAAAGGCGCAGATTACAGGCTGAGCCACCGAACCCGGCTTTTTGTAGAATATTTTAAGACTATTTTCTGATGTCTATCCCAAGAAGGAGGGAAAAGTAAATTTTAAACAGACAGTGGAACCACGGGTTGGAGGTTGCGATATAAGACTCACAGTGCATCTTGTACAGTTTGACATTATGGTATGACATTTATGTTTTGAGCACTAAACACTTTTTATTTGTAAGTGAAAAAGGAGGATTTATTGAGAGGACAGAAAAACTCCCACAGTGGGAGAGGACCTGAAGGGGTTGCCCAAGCACTAAACACTTTAAGCAAACTTTAAATCAAGACTTTTGTTGTTTTGCAGTTTGGAGTGGTGTTTTTCACAGTAAAAGGGAATGCATAAGAATTTTAATTTCTCACCTAATTGAAGATGAACATTAGTACATATACTAGATTTTCTGGAAAGATCCTGTTTCCCATAAATAATTCTTTTCTGTGTCCCGTTATTACATTTTTTTTTAAATTAGGGAAATACAGAGACATGTAAGGGTGGAACTGCTGTCCTGAATATGGAACATGCACACCAAGAAAGGCTAACTTGTGCAATGCCTTTGTGTGGATGAGGAAGGGTTTTCTAGGAGTCAGGGTACCAATGGGACCCACATGGCGCCTTCAAAATAGAAGATGAAAATGTTTATTTGCAAAGGGATTATTTTTGAGCTTATAAATGTAGGGCCCAGGTTGAATAACTCTCAGTTTATTAGTCAATCCCAAAGAAACAGTATGTGAATTTCAATGGGAATCCAGAAGTGGCTAGAAAGTCACTGAGGTTGGCTGCCCTGAGAGAGACTGGGACAGGGCAATAGCTACTCTCACCTCACTCTCGTCCCACTTCCCCATTTCCTGGCTCCTTACTGACTAAACTCCAACAAGAAGGCAGAGGATGTGAAGGTTCTGTTTTGTGGAAGAAATATGTCCGCACTCTGGGTGAAGAACAGGGTGGGGTAGGTACAACTGGGCAGAGAATGGATGTCTGGGGGCATAATAAAGATACATACCTATTACGGAACCTCTACCTTGGGATCTTTTTCTGATTTTGTTAGGACTGATATTTTACTTTCATCTGTCAGAAATATTGTTGGAATTGATATACAGATATGCCAGGTCTACGGTGTGAGTGGCCTTCTCATAGAGATGGCAGCATTGTATACTGCACAACCTAGAAAGCCAATCCTTAGATGTGAGCAAAAATTCAAAATTCAACCTGGTCTGACTCCATGCATAGTGCCTTTTATTTTAAATATCTCACTAACCAGTAAAATGGAGCTACTATGAATTTAAATTTCATTGTATTACCAGGGTCATATTGATAGAATTCAGAAGGTGGGTAACTAATCCCAACAAGGTGCTTCAGATCCTAAAACTTCACCATCAGAGAATTCCTTTACATTCCATTTTCTCTCTCTCTCTCTCTCTCTCTCTCTCTCTCTCTCTCTCTCTCTCTCTCTCTTTCTTTTTCTTTCTTTTTCTGAGTTGGGAGTCTCACTCTGTCGCCCAGACTGGAGTACAGTGGCCGCCCCTGGCCTCAGCAGCCTCGACCTGCTGGGCTCCAGCGATTCTTCCGCCTCAGCCTTCCGAGTAGCCAGAACTACAGGCATGCGCTACCACGCCCGGCTGATTTTTTGATTTATTGTAGAGATGAGGTCTCGCTGCCCAGGCGGGTCTTGAACCCGCGGGCTCAGGCAGTCCACTCACCTCAGCCCCCCAAAGGCGTGGGATTACAGGCTGAGCCACCGAGGCCGGCTTGAAATAATAATTTTAAATAAAAAAAAATTTTTTTTTTCAAAAAGTGTGGGGTCATCTCTAGGGTCCTTGTTTCAGTTGGGAAAGTGAGTGCTTGAGGAAGAAAAAGGAAGAAAATTCACAGGCACTTAAAATTTTTTTGGATCACATGCTGCAACAGGGAATATATATACATTCTTTTAGAATATATATTATTTAGTTAATTACAGAAAATTGATAAGGCAAGTAATTTTCTCTCCATGTTGCCAATGCCATATGTGTTTTCTGTAAACTTTTGTTTTAGCCATGTTCGTCGATCATTTTAAGGTGGAAGGTGATTATTAGCCACAAAATAACTCAAGTTTGGAGACAGAAAAAATGTGAAAAAGTAGTAGACTAGATCAATGAGTTTCACAATGTGTCTTAACGAGGTTTCTGGGACTTCTGCATTTATGAGGGTCAGGGTAAGACTGGGGAACCCCAGTTAGACTGAGCAGGTGGAACCGTGGACTTTCTCCTCTATCTCTTTAAACAGAGAAAACCTTATTTCAAAGTTCTCTTAAAAACAACTGGCCTAGAAAATCTAAAAATTTTATACTTAGTTTCCTCATATTCACTCAAAATTATCTGTAATATATCAGTGACATAAAGCCTTCAAACAGTATAGTTAAATAGAAATGAAGTGACAATCAGCTTGTTATTCACATAAAACCTAGTATTACCTATTTTGCTCCATGAACAAAGGTTCCTTAACTCATTTAAAACCAGCCGGTTCATTAAACAAACATGTGGTCTGATACAAGCTGTTCTTCCAGAAAGTGAAAGTGAGAAATAGAGTAGAATGTGACCTCCCAGGCTAAATATTATTTACATGTTCCTTCTTAAAAGTTGGCATTTGTCTATTTTTTAAGGGGGGGGAGTTTTTTTTTCTAATTAGACTATATTGGGCTCATTAAGGGTGTATCTGTAGACTCTTATTGTCTTCTTACATCATTTATTAAGAGAATAGCTTTGAGGAACTTATTTAATTAATAAGCAACCATAATCTATCCATTTCCTATATAAATATTGCATTTTGATTCTGATGCTGAGTCTGGAAGTGATCTGGAGTTTTGTCTGTGTGAAATCTGCCTATCAAATGACACAGAAAGCCTTAAGTGACTCTGCCACCAAGATATCTTGATAAAGGAGTGAGAGGAAAATAATTCAAGACAGTTTTATCCTTTGTTTATAACTGGAATGAGATTACCAAAGTAGGAGATCCTAGGGGAATCTCACAGATGTCCACCCTATCCCATCATCTTGTTAGAGTGCTAGGGAGGGATTAGTTTATGAGTTTAAAGTAGACAAAGAAAAATAAAAGTCTCTCTGAGAGTTTTCAGTTTCAAAACTTATTCTATATAGTAAAAACCCACATAAGTTTTTATAGAATTCATTTTCTTACTTTCTTGATTTACTTATATTTGGATATGTTAGTATATAAGAGAACTCAGAGGAAAGCCAATTGTTTAGTTAGATAGAAACAAAGAAAACAAAAACAAAAGGAGTAACAAGGAAGGAATGTGAAAATCATGGCAGAATTCGGTATATTTAAAGATAAAGAAATTGAGATAAGGGCTACAGATCATCTCATTTTCCCTTGTATTTTATGTTCTTTATATCCAGAAAGAATCTGATAAATATTACACTGGCCTTTGTAAGTTGCTCCTTAGAAGTCTAATTAAAGTAGAAATGCAGTATGGTGTTGCAGAGTTGTAAGGTGGCCCCGACATAGCTGCTTCATTTCCTTACACTCAGGCACATTTTATAAGTAATCTGGACAGATAAACCTAGAGGAAAGGTACTTCCCCAAACCATTTCTAGTAATTCATTGTAATGTTTTCTTCGACCTCCTCTTACTGGCAGGAAGTTCTTAAATTTGTTTGAAAATGCTTTGTGCAAGAATGTAAATATCACATGAAAGAAAATGTGAAGAAATATTTTTCTCACTTGAGGCTCTGCAAAGCCTGACCCTTTGTCTCTTTTTATTCGAATAGAAGCTTCCTAAAAGATGTGTCAATATTTGCCTTCTCAGCTTTCTCTCCCCACCCACTACCCACCATTTGCTACATAGACAAGTACAATCTGATTCTGTTCCTTAATTCAAAGGGCCTATCGCTTCTCTGGAACTGCTGTTTCCAAGGTAACATTTGGCCCTCTGGTTACCAAACCTAAATATGCTTTGAAATCCTTATTCACTTGACCTCTCTTGGCACTTGACTGTTGAAAATTCCCTTGTTTCAAAACACTTTCTTTCTTTGGCTTTGTTGACGTTATTTTCCCCTGGTTTTGTTTTTATGACTGAAGATTTTTTGCATTTACTTAACTTTTAATTTTGGTGTCATCCATGCTGCATCCTTGACCCTCTTTTTATTTTCTCATTCTATTCTCTCCCTGAAGAATCTTGTCTATATGCTCGTCCTGATCTATATCAACTTCAAAATCTGTAAGGTTAGCTCATACTGTCTTTTGGTCTTTAGATTTATAGAAACATTTTATTAAATGTAAAAAAAAATCACTCATACTGATCACTTAAAAAGTTCTGAAGGTTTATCAATTGTACACACACACAAACCACAGCCACAGTCATCACTACCAACAACAACAATTCCATGATAAATAGGATTTTTAAAAACACTAAATAACTGTTCTGTGCCTTTCTATGGACCAGTCATGGTGCTGATACAGAACTTAGAATCAAATGAAGTACACACATAATCTTCTAGAAGCTTTAGATTCAGAGATCATCACCTCTCTCTTAGATCTACCTCTTAGGAGACACCATGCTATCTTGTCTTTCCCCATCATAGCTCATATTAGACTGTGCTATAACTGTCTGTTTCCTTAAATACACCTATCCCAGATAGTGTTAAAAGGTCAGGAACTTTCTCTATCCTGTTTATGTCTTGTTATAACTCAATATAGATTTGTTGACTTGAATAAATTTTTCCAAGTGCCATACGTCTACTGTCTTAGTTAGTTTGGTCTGTTATGACCAAGTAAGCGAGAAGAAGCTTCACCAGCAAGTTGAGTTTAATTAATTATGAATTTATTAAACGCACGAGTCAAGAGTAGGCAAACGCCAGAAAAACCCTTGGCAAATTGGTGCAGTTTGTGACAAGCTTTTATAGGTAAAATTTGCAGCACCGGCTACATTGCAACTTAGTGACCATAGCAACTATTAACTAACAACTTGGCAGCCAAAATGGCAACTTCGATTGTTAGGGAGCTTTGATTAATTTCATGTCAGGAAGGTATAGCCAGTGCCAAGAAAGTCTCTGGAGTTCTGCCATTAAGATATAGTTTAAGGTAGTTTTATAGAGACAAGGAAGAAGAATCTTTATACAATGGAGTTACCTTGGTTAGGTCACTAACAGAATAGAAGAACAAACTATGAAAATGTCAAAGTGTAACATTTGATTTCAGTTAACAAAGCATACAATCACGTGGGAACTATCCTGAAGGCATTCTGTAATGGTCAACAGGCAATGGTCAGCATAACCTACCCAAAGGGAACAAAGCTGGGGGTCTGTGGTCATGGGAACATTACTGTAATCACATGTAGGCATTGATTCTTAGGTTAGGCAGGTAATTTAGATGAGTTTTAAACAAAATGGAGTAAGCTGGTTAATATTACTACTCTACTAGCAATTTGATTTTATTAATTGGTTTAGCTTATTTCGCTGTTGCAACAAAATACCATCAACTGTGTAGTTTATAAACAGAAATTTATTTCTCATAATTCTAGAAGCTAAGACGTCCAAGATCAAGGCACTGGAAGATTTGGTGTCTGGTGAGGGCCTACTTTCTGGTTCATAAGATGGCACTTATATCTTTACATGGTGGAAGCAACAAAAAGTGTCTTTCTGGCCTCTTTTATAAAGGTATTAATATCATTCATGGGGGTTCCATCCTTATGACCTAAACACCTCTAATACTATCACTTTATGGATTAGAGGTCCCACTTCTTAATACTATCACTTTGTGGGTCAGAATTTTAACACATGAATTTGAAGGAGAGAGGCTGTAAATAATCCGACCATGGCACCAATTTGAATATTATGTACATTTGAGTAAGAAGAAAACTTGTGTTTTCTTTTGTGAGTTTCATTTTCATAATTCTACAATTATTCTCCTAGCAGATCAAGAGCATTTTACTTAGGCATTATGGTATGTGTTTGATGTTTATGAACCATACAGAAGGACTCATGTAACATGCAAGTGACTTTTGGAAAACGTATGGCCTATATTAATAAAGACCTTGAAATATAGCCTCAGATGTTTGAGAAACTGCCAACTTATGAAATCAACCAGAATGGTGTGTGTGTGTGTGTGTGTGTGTGTGTGTGTGTGTGTGTGTACATACCATTCTAGCGAGGACATAAAATAAATAACACTGATTTTAATGAAAAATTCTTATCATTTATTTTTATTAGGCCAAGTATTGCAATAGAAAACCTTGCTGTTTGTAATTAGCCTATGTGTCATAGTGAAAATATTGATTATACTTTTAAGATTTTTACTTGTGTTAGGGTAAAGGTATTCTGTGAAGTCAGATAGTATATACAAATAATGGTGTACGTATATAAGTTTATTTTATGGAGGAGGTTTTGTAGCTTTTATCAGATTCTCAGAGGGGTCTTTTTTTCCCCAAAATGTTAAGAATCATAGTGACAATATTCTTTGCTTTGCATTATATTTTACAATTATTACTGTGAAAGAAGATTTTTCAGAAAAAGTGCCAAATGAATGTCTTAAGACAAAAACAATCTTTTTTGTTCTTGAAATTTACACTACACAGAAATGCAAGCTCTCTTGATGCTGACCCTACAAGGGCATTTCTATTTGTATCTGAATAGATTCATTTCCAAATTTGGAGGGGAGCCCATGTTCCATTATCATGCAGCCCATAACATGCTTGAGACTGCTAATTAGGGTGCAAATTGTGGTGGTATTTCTGGTGACCTGGACATGTGTTCAATAGAAACAGAAATGAGCCCCTCAACTCATTTTACATAGGCCAGAAAACATCTGCCAGATGGTTATAGCTTTCAGTAACTATTAAACTAGATCACATTTGAACAAATGACTTAGATATATAGTGTTTGAGAGCTTATTCTAAAATTTCTAACATATCCATGGAGATTAGTCTTAATGAAAGACTACATTAATCTACCTCATGCATTGTGATTAGCCTAAAATGGATAATTCCTTCTCACTTTTGCCAAAGTCAAGCTAAAAATGCATTTATCTACTTTTATATAATGCTACAAAACATCTGGAAGATTTATCGATATAAGGGCATATATTAGGACATCAAAATCAATTTCAATTCCCTGAGGTATTTTATTTTAATTAACAAATCCATGATTCTGTTCTATCAATTAGCGTGTTGAAGGAATAAGTTTGAGATGAATTTAATTCTAACAAAGCATTTATCTTTTATAATAATAAAAAGAACACTAACAATCACAATCTAATTTGTTTTATACTTTTAATAACAGTCATAAAATTCTACCCAGAAGAATAATATAAGTAATATTCATTATTTTTACTTTAAAGCTTTATTTTGGGTGTGCATATTTTTAAAAGTCTCATTATCAGTGGTTCCATAGTTCTAACATTGTATCTTTTAAACATTACAAATGTAAGCACAAATTCATTTGATATGTTATATTATTGAATTTTCTGTCAGATATAAGTCAGATATTTATTTCACTGCCAGTTTTTTATGTGCCACTGAGTATGACAGAAAACAGGTGAGTAGAATCTGTACATAACTCCCAGTTATGCCTAAGCTTATAATTTCTGCACAGACATATATTTTATCCTAGGTTGCTGTTATTGGCATATTCTTGTTTTTTGTATCTTATCTTCATTACAGTTAAACATTTTAGGCAAAAACATAATTAACAAATTAGAATAATAGTATATCCGATATACTATTTAAAGTTATAATGGAAAATGTTGAATACTTTCAAATAATTTTGTCTTATGTCAAGTCACAAATGATGGCTTCAGGAAGTATATGGTTAGAGAAACTGGATTATGGAAACGTAAATGGCATCATTTTGAAATTCCTCATAGAACCTTTCTGCTTACATATCTGTTTTGTTATCAGCATGTTATTTATTTAAAGACATTATAGAATTGTTCTCAAATAAAGCTCTAATATTTAATCACTCTGTAATATACGCCAAAGCAAGATTTTATATATGATTTCTGTTTTGACTCTTTCATACTGATAACCTACACTGTCTGTTGCCATAGATAGAGTCAAGGATATGTGTTTGCAGTTGTATGAGCCAAAAGGCAAAATCAAGAACATTATGAAAATCATTATATAACAAATGAAAAAATAGGTTTCCATAAATCTTAATTATAAAATTAAAAAACATAAAAATTGAAGATAATTTTTGGAAATGAATGTCTACTAATGAGGAGAATGGGATTATCTTTTATAAATAATTTTGCAGAGATTGGCACAGTGCTTATGCCTGCAACCCCAGAAATGTGGGAGGCTGAGGTAAAAGGATTGCTTGAGACTAGAAGTATGAGACCAGTCTGGGCAACATAATGAGACCTTGTCTCTACAAAAAAATAAAAATAAAAATAAAATAACTGGGCATGGTGGCACTTACCTGTAGTCCCAGTTACTCGGGAAACTGAGGCAGGAAGATCACTTGAACCCAGGAGGTCAAGGCAGCCATAAGCAGTGATCGTACCACTGTTCTTGAGCCTGGGTGACAGAGTGAGACCCAGACTTGAAAAAATAGTAATAATATTTCACTTGATTGGCGTTCAAAATTAGGGGTTCAAAAGAGTTTCTTCTGATCAAAATAAATTGCAAATATTCATTTATCAATGCTGATCTATAATGAGAGCTTGTGCATTTCATCTTTGAAAATGCCTTTCACACAGATAGATACTGCTAAATACTGGTATGAACTCATGAACATGCGGAAAGCACTTATCTAATGATGTTAGATTTTTCTCTAGATATTAGTCTTCTAGCATATCATTTCAGATTATTCACTTACAATTGAAGGTTAGGTGGAAGTTCCTCACTCACACAGTTAAGTGGATTTTAAAATATGAAAATTTCCTTTGAACTTGGAGCTATTGAAACTGAAGCTTGAGCTTGATTTTGAGCTTAATTGCAAAATTATGTGAAGATGGAGGTATTCCTTTTTGTCTTCTTAACTTTTGACAGCCTAGAAAATGTGTAAGCAGCTTAACATTACTTGTGATTCAAACAATGCTAGTTGCCATCGAAATGATTTCCGGTAGGATAAGTTTTGTTTACTAGTGCCATTCTTTCTGACAATTTTTAGTTTAAGTTAATTAAGAATCAATATAAATTCTATAGCAAAAAATAATTTTTAAAGTCATTCAGTTCAAAATACTGGTTCAAAATGTGATCTTCTTGATCACAAAGTTTCAATCTTGGCCCTGATCGCAAAGAAAAAAAATTACAATGAAATATTGTCACTGAAAAACTATAAAGTTGCTTTGTAGTAGAACAAATCAGGATATTTCTAACACAAATTCACAAAATAGATGATGATTGTATCCATGGAAACCAACAAAGATCATTGCTGACACTATTGGTAGTGGCTTTTCTAATAGAAAGTCTTGTTGTACTTATTGACAAGTCACTGAGTTAGTTCAGGTCTTCTTAGAGACAGACACCAAGATGGAATTAGACATGCAAGAAATGTATTGGAGAAACATCTGTAAGGGACAAATAAGGAGATGGAGTAGGGGAAGAACCTTTAGACTATAATGCAGTTCTGACCTATGTGAAAGAAGGGAAGGAAGGAAGGAGGATCTTGCAATGCAGTGGGAAGAAAGTTTGGTAAAGGCAAAGGGCAGTTCTTGAGCCAATGTCAACCATGGAGGAGTCTCTCTGCTGCCCAAATAATATAGCCTCAGCACATTGGCAGTTTCTAATGCAACAACCGGAGCCAGCAGTCAGTTATATTCCCTTCAGCAAGAGATCTTAGTGCATTTTCATGACTGCCCCAGTCTACTACTTGCTCCAAACAGATTTACTTTTCCACCCTAGTTTGGGGAGAAGATCCTCCATCGTTCTTATGAGTCTCTGTTCCTGAAGGGGAAACTCAGAAGAGAGAAATTTGTGGGATAAACTACAGCTCCAGTCAATGCAGTTGATCTCAGGCTGCAACTGGTACTCATCCTTTTTCTTCTACAAAATCCATTCTAAATCCCCCTGAACTCATTTATCTCATCAGCAAATCTTGATTGTTTCTCAGGTGGTATGACCCAAACTTTCATTTCTGAGAGTCTGAATGCTTGATGATCATACCTTCTTCAGGCCTGAGTCGCTGCATGCAACTAACTATTCAATGGGCAAAGGAGTAACAGGAAGTGTTGATGTGGATAATTTGAGTTCTGTGCATTCCTCCCTGCCTCCATTATTAAAAGCAGCCTTATCTTTGCATGCTGCTCAGGGTCAATTATTTCTGTCAGTAGAGTGATTTCTATACATGTCAAATGGTCCCTGGATATAAGGAGTCTTGGGGAGCATGGTGCCTTGGTGGTTGTTGTAGCTTATAATTTAACGAGACCCTTGCTGTTTCTCTTTTTGGATTTCAGGACCTCCATTCCAGCACAGCCCAGAACTGTAGAGACATGAAGCCCAAATTCCTCCAGTAGGTCATTGGGATGGTAGTAGGGTCAGCTTGAATCCATGTATTTTTACTATTGAGGACAGAATACCATACTGAAGTCTCTGATTTAATGCATATAAAACATACCAAAGAATGGCATCCCATCCTTTCAAAAAATTGCCTTTGGACTGATGCTGATGCTATCCCTTTAAAAAGTCATTCTAGCATATCTAAAACAGGTAACTACTAGATGGTTTGTATGTGATTTACCTGGTGGATTACACGGTCATAGGCCCACTCTCATCCCTCTTTCACTGCAAATTACGACCCGTGCTCAGATGCCATGATATGTGAAATCTTTGCCTTTGGATTGGAAATTCCATAAGTCCTTATAAAGTGGTGCTGACTGAAACTGTGTGGGTAAGAATGGCAAAACTATCTGTTATCTATTAAGAATAGGCATCTATTCTTCTAAGAGAGATGTAGTGATGGCCTTTCCAATATGGAAGGGGCCAAGTGGGTGGGTGGTCTCCTCAAGTAACAGTGCCATACTGATGTCAAGAACTGTGAAGAATCTGCCATTTTACTCTATTTGTAATGTAGTAAACTTGCCTGCCATAGTTTCATAGATTTTGGCAGAAGACATGAGACTCTTACATCAGAAACAATGGGTAGTTTATTACTTAAAGCAATAGTATTAGTCAGAGTATCATCTTCTGAAATTAATATTATTTTCAGTTGACAAATCATAATTATATTACATTTATGGAGTACAATGTGAAGTTTATATATATATATGTAAAACATGGAATGATTAAAGCAAGCTGATTAACATATTTATTGCCTCACTTAATTTTTTTGGATATATTGAAATTTACTTTTATACTTATTTTTAATATACAATACATTATTAGTAACTACAGTCACTCTGCTGTACAATAGATCTCAAAAACTTACTTCTCTAGTTTAGCTGAAACTTTGTATCCTTTGAACCTGCAACTCCACATTTCCTTACTTGCCATCCCCTCCAGTTCTGGTAACCATCATTCTACTCCCTGTTTCTAAACGTATTATCATTTTTGTTTTATTTTCCCTAGCTCCAGTTCCCAAAGAATTTCATAAAAAGAAATGTATATGCAGTGAGTTGAACTATAGGACAAGCTTAGGGAATCCAAATATTTTATAATGAGAGGTAACTTGTATCTTTTTCCCAGAGGAAGGAGTTATTCTTTATTATACTGGATAGTAAACAAACCTGCCCTTTGCTCCAATGAAAGACAGGATTTATCTTTCAAGGCTATTTTCTATACAAACACCCTTGAAAAGACAGATCTGAACAAAAGCAGCCAGTACCTCTGATAATAAAACATTCAGACATATAAGAGACACACGGAGAATTGTTTTCCAACAATCAGTTGTACAATTGGTCTCCGTTGTTGGACAAGTTACACATTTAGAAGCGGAGGGAGATATATTGAACTTGGTAAGTAGGAGTCCGTGCTCATGAGGCTTTATGTAGCTCTATCTTTGCTATTGCGACTATTTCTTTAATGTACCTTCCTATGATGGGTCTGGAGTTGTTGATGATAACATTTGCTAATATAAATTAGCCAAGTAATTTTGTCTACTTTTTTGTTCATCCCTTTTCCATGGTGCATGATTTCTGGTGGGCATTAAGGTTGATATACAGACTTTCTGTTCATTCGTATATCCAGACAGGTGACGATACTCCATACCATTTTGTCTGTGATCTTTCAATGCTTTCCTTTCCAGTTCCTTGACCAGAAAGCCAAGTCATTGGCTACACCAAGGAACCTGTGAATAACTGCTGGCCACTTCTTCACAAAGCTGATGGACAGATACACTACTTGCAGCTCAGCCTATTGGGAAGATTCCTTCTATATATGATATTCCTTCTGTAATATCATTCAAGACCACCCATGAATATGGCTGCAATGCAGTTATTGTCCATTTTCAGTTTACATTGACATACTAAGCTAACTCATTAATAAACCAAGTTCTGGCTTTTTCCTCTTCCTTCAGTTGGTCTTACAAGACCCCTCTGAACAGCCATAGTGTACTTATGGATATAAGCATAGATGCTGTGGACAATGAAACTAGTCACAATGGCTACCAGAGGTTAGTAGGGAGATAAAATCTGAACTGAATCTTAGAGGGTAAGAAAGCAACATGGGCATTCAAGCAACCAGGAAGTAGATGATCTGAAGCCTGTCTGTCTTTTCATGTGCTACAGCACAGTGCTTTCTCCTTCAGAATGCAATGAAAAAACAATAAAACAGGCAAAGATCATACCCTTTGACCCTAATGCACTTTTTGAATTGAATAAAGCTGGAGGAGAAAGAGCGATTGTTAAACCTAGCCATATCTTCTAGCTTGTATTAATGAGTATGTATAACAAAAAGAACAGCTTGGCCGGCTCGGTGGCTCAGCCTGTAATCCCGCGCCTTTGGGAGACTGAGGTGAGTGGATTGCCTAAGCCCGCAGGTTCGAGACCCGCCTGGGCAGCTTGGCGAGACCTCATCTCTACAATAAATCAAAAATTAGCCTGTAGTTCCGGCTACTCGGAAGACTGAGGCGGAAGGATCACCGGAGCCCAGCAGGGCGAGGCTGTGGTGGCTGGGAGCAACCACTGCACTCCAGTCTGAGGGACACAGTGAGACTCCAACTCAAAAAAAAAAAAAAAAAAAAAAGAACAGCTTGTCTTGGCATCACTTTTTTAAAGCTCCAGATTTGGATATTGGCATTGTTGTTTTTGTCATCTTCGAAGAAGGAGGAATGGATGAAAGCACTGACAGTCTGAGTTGGTTGAGAGCACAGACATTATTAGGGCAAGAGCCACCCACGGCAGTGCATACAGGGGCATGGCAGGGAAACAAACAACAATGCTCACAGGATGAGCAAGGGCATGAGCCCCCAGCTTTGGTGTCACAGACACCATTAGGTGTTGCAAGGAGCACATTGTCTATCTCAAGTAATTTCACTCAAACTGTTTGTAGTAGCTATAAGGGAATATGGTCCAAAGCTACCAGTCTTCTGATCGTTAAGAGAAGGTAGGAATATATTCTAAAATCATAATCTCAATTTTTAAATATTAAAAGTTAATTTAATTTTCTATATGTTATGTAACCCAAAGAATTTATACATGAATACTGCATACTGCCATGGGCTGATAGTTTGTAGTTTCCTCTTTCAAGTTACCCAAACCTGAGTTTAAATCTTGGTTTGTAAGCTGCTGTGTGAACTTGGGCAAGTTCTTTAACCATTTACAACCTTTGTTCCCATGCCTTCAGAATGATAGTAATGATATATCCTTCAGAATTGTTTTAAGAATAAAATATGATTATGAAAAGCCTTTAGTACAATGACTCAACATAGTACCTGATATTTGGCAAGGGCTCAGATTAGATACTTATGATTACTAGTAGTAGAGTGAATGTTGACTTCAGTTATGAAGGATCCCAGTAAAATTTATTATTTGTGGTTATCTTGGTAAAATGTGACTGTTTCAGTTTTTGAAAAAAGAATTTGCATATCTTTTACAAGGCAAAAAAAAAAAAAAAAAGACAAAACAATGAAAGAATAAAAGGAAACAAGCAAAAAAATCCTGTTGGATAATAATAATAATAACAACAACAACAACAAAAGGGAGTCTTTACCTGTAAACACCACATCTTTTCTTTTGAAATAACTTAGAGTTTTTATGAAATTCTGAATTTGGTTAAATAATAATAAATTTGACACTTACCAAAGCAAAGACTTGCATTTATTGATAATTTTACTTTGGATACTGCAATGTAAATCTGCACAATGAAGATGACTATATAAATCTAAAAAGAAGACACTCTTAGCCGGGCTCGGTGGCTCAGCCTGCAATCCCACGCCTTTGGGAGGCTGAGGTGAGTGGATTGCCTGAGCCCGCGGGTTCGAGACCCGCCTGGGCGGCGAGACCTCATTTCTACAATAAATAAAAAAATCAGCTGGGCGTGGTAGCGCATGCCTGTAATTCCAGCTACTCGGAAGGCTGAAGCGGGAGGGATCGCCGGAGCCCAGCAGGTCGAGGCTGCGGTGGCCGGGAGCGGCCACTGCACTCCAGTCTGGGCGACAGAGTGAGAATCCAACTCAAGCAAACAAACAAACAAACAAAATAAATAAAAAGAAGACATTCTTTTGAAAAAAATCACAGTTTAACTGCATAAGCCGTAGTTGTACTATTAGCTCTAATGTGTAGTAGAGTTAAATATTAGGTGAGCTAATGACATGGTTTTGAAAAAGCTTTATTGATTCTAAAAACTAAATAATTTTTAGTACTCTCATCACCACACCACTATTTCAGATTTCTTCCTTTGTATACATGTAGAAATTATGCTGAGTTTTCTAAAATATCTTATAACTTACATGAAACTTTTTATATACTCAACATGTTAAATATATATATGCATTTGGACCAGGCAATATAATATCAAAATCTACTCTGATCTTTTATTCTTGGAAACCTCTTTTGAAATATCTTACAAATTTGACCTGGCGATAACCATTTGCTCCCCTAGGAAATTATTTCAAATTGTAGATTTCAGGATAAGCAAAGGACGTACTTTATAGATAGAAATTATCTTCCTACCAGATAATGGCTTTTGAAATCATATAATAGCCACCTTCCTGGGTCTCTCTTTTGCAATCCACACAGACCTAAACAAAACCAAAATTATATCACATCAGTATTCTGCTTGAAACTCTTGAATAGCTTATGGATGTCTAGAAAAAAGTCCAAACTTCTTACTATGACCTTCAAAGCCTTACAAGTTTTGTTCCTTCTTTAGTTCCCAGACTCATCTCCCTCTCTTACTTGAGTCTCTAAATTCCATTCAATATTTATAATGTTGAAAAACTGGAAATTATCCAATATCTACAAATAAGAAATTAGTTGAATAAGCTGTGGTATATCTACATACTGTGGAGTACTTCTCACCTTTCCAACTTTCTCTGTGTGTACATGTACCCATGTGTGTATTATGTATGTTTATATTCAAATGCAATAGCAAAAATAATAGTTAATAAGAGGAAGCCTAGTGGAGGAGAAGGGTAGAAGAGATATGATGATAGCTAGACATCACTGAATATACTTTGCTCTGGAGATTTTACTTTCAACCACTTACACATTTCTTTAATTGTAAAACTAACTTATATTTGAAAACTTCAATCCCCCAAAGCCAAACTCAAAACGCAACAAATCTAACGGTATTTTTTGGTGGCCTAACTACAAAAGGCTATTCTATTCCTGATGACTTAGATTTCCTTTAGCTTCCATATCCTAGAATAATAGTTCAAACTTCTCTCTGCTGTTTTCTGCTGGATCCTTTTTGCAAGTGTTTCATGTCCTGCCATTTGGAGACACCCCTGGGACAATGTGGGCTATAAGGAACACACAGACATGCCTGTCTATACCTACTGTTCATACGTCAAAATATCTCCTGCTGGGTTTTTAACTTTAATGCGTCTGCAATTGAGAATCAGGCAAGGATTCCAGCAACCCATAAACATCAGAAATCTCAGGTCAAGTTTTCCAAGTGGTTGGGTTGAAGCCTCCTACTTATTTTGAGATGAATAGAAAACACATTTTCCCCCTCCACACAGAGGTGGAAGATAACATAGTGCTCTGACAATTCTCTCCAAAAATCAGTTCTCACAAAGTCATCCTTAAAACATTTTCCTCACTGCGTCTTGTACATCCTAGTGGTGGGTGATCGGCTATGTGTCTATTTTAGGTTTATCATTTAGCAAGTTCAACACAGTTTCTATGGTCTCTTTAAAGATGGGGAAAAAATTATTCTCTTTTGTTCTCAGCTTTGGAACTGCAACTGAGAGTAAAAGTCCAGGTACTACGGACCTAATGGTTAAATGGTCCCGGATAATTTCTACAACCATCATAGCAGGCTAGACCTTTGGCAAACAACCAGACTCTCAACTTTGGGCTACTCAGCTACCTTTACAAATAAGCATCCAGAAGAGTACTTCGTGCTGAAAGGTGATGAAGCCATATGTCCACTTTGTGAAATACCAGTGAAAGTTGCATATAGATTTGAGTGAAAGATGAATATAGAATATAGAATGGCATGGAGACTTCCCCTGTTGCACGTGAAGCACAGATCCTAGCGTCAAGAGGATAGAGATGAAAAGTACCTGATCCTTAATGTAACTATTAAGGGAAATAGCTATTGTCTGTAACTTTAAAAAAAATTCCAGAAGCAGATGTAAAAGTTTATATGTTTTCTCCTCTCTTTTATATTTATTTATTTATTTTCTCTTTATTTTACTTTAAAGGTATGTGGGACAACTCAGGTTTAGGTACATAAATGATGTACGTATAGGTGAAGTTTTGGCCTCCCACTGGTCCTCTCTTCCTCTGGATTAGGATCTGGTACCCTTACAGATGTTATGCTCCTCCTCCCTCTCCCCCGCTCTCCCATCGGCAGTGTTCCGCTACTGCTGATTCCTCTCTTGCGGTATTGTGATAAAAGTTCAAAGTCCGCTTAGGAGTCAGAACATGTGGTACTCAGTTCTTCGTTTCTGTGATAGATCACTGAGTATGATAGACTCTAAATTCATCCAAATTGCTGTGAAGTTCATAATTTTGTCTTTCTTTATGGCTGTATAATATTCCATCATGTATATGTACCACATTTTTTTTTATCCAGTCCACTTTCGCTGGGTAACAAGATTGGTTCCATGTTTTGGCTATTGTGAATGGTGCTGCAATAAACATGAGTGTGCAGTTATCTTTTTTGTAGAATTATCTTAAAAATCGTCACACTGTTTTTCATAGAGGTTGAACTAGTTTATACTCCCACCAACAGTGTAGAAACTTTCCCTTTTCTCTGCATCCTGCCAGCATTTGTTGTTTCTTAGTTTATTAATGATGGCCATTCTTACTAGTATTAGGTGATATCTCTGTGTGGTTTTGATTTGCATTTCTCTGATGATTAGTGAGGCTAAGCATTTTTTCATGTATCTGTTGGCTGTTCGTATGTCTTCTTTTGGGAAATGTCTGTTCATGTCTTTTGCCTACTTTTTTTTAGGTTCTTTTAATCCAATTAATTTTTAAAATATTTCTTTTAAATTATTTATTTATTTTAAAGATGTGGGGTATGATTCAGGATTAAGTATACAAATGGTCATTGTACAGGTAAAGTTTGGACCTGACTTTGGTCCTCACTTCGCCTGGTTTGAGATCAGTTACACTTACTGACAAAGTGTGCACCTTCCCCCCACCCTGGCAGTGCCCCACTACTGCCAATCCCTCTCTGATAGTATTGTGATAATTGTTCAGGGTCCCCTTATGAGTGAGGACATGTGGTACTCAGTTCTTTGTTTCTGTGACAGGTCATTGAGTATTATAGACTCTAAATCCATTCAAGTTCTGCGAAGTTCAAATTTTGTTCTTTATGGCTGCTTAATAGTCTACCATGTATATGTACCACATTTTAAAAAATCTAGCCTACTTTCCATAGACAGCATGGTTGGTTTCATGTTTTTGCTTTTGAAAATAGTGTTTCAATAAACATACATGCGCAGATATTTATTTATTTATTTTTTGAGTTGGAGTCTCACTCTGTCGCCCAGACCGGAGTGCAGTGGCCGCTCCCGGCCACCGCAGCCTCGACCTGCTAGGCTCCGGCGTTCCTTCCGCCTCAGCCTTCCAAGTAGCTGGAACTACAGGTGTGCGCTACCACACCCGGCTAATTTTTGATTTATTATAGAGATGAAGTCTTGCCAAGTTGCCCAGGCAGGTCTCGAACCTGTGGGCTCAGGCAATCCACTCACGTCAGCCTCCCAAAGGCGCGGGATTACAGGCTGAGCCACTGAGCCCGGCTAGATAATTTTTTGATAAAATGATTTGAGTGCCTCCGGATATAGTCCCAGAAGGGGGATTGCAGGCTCGTATAGAAGGTCAATTTCTAGATCTTTTAGGAATCACCACACTGTTTTCCACATAGGTTGTACTAGTTTACATTCCCACCAACAGTGTAGAAGAGTTCCTTTTTCCCACATCCTCTCTAACATCTGTTGTTTTTTGTTATTGATGATGGCCATCCTGAGTAGAGTTAGGTGGTATCTCACTGTAGTGAGGCTGAGCAGTTTTTCATGTATCTGTTGGCTGCTCATATGATATCTTTTGAGAAGTGTCTATTCATATCTTTTGCCCACATTTTAATAGGGTCTCCCCCTCCCTTTTGGCTTGAGTTCCTTGTAGATCCTGGATGTTAGGCCTTTGTCTGATATACAGTTAGCAAGTATTTCTTCCCCCATTCTGTGGGCTGTCTCTCTGCTATCTTGATGGTTTCTTTTGCTTTGCAAAAACTTCATTTTGATGAGGTCCCACTTATCTATCTTATCTCTTATGGCGTACGTTTTTGGGGTTACGATCAAGAATTTGTTACCTATTCCAATGTTCATAAGGGTGTCTCTTGCGTTTTCTAAGATTCTTATAGTTTGTGGTTTTACCTTTAGATCTTTGACCCATTTAGAGTTGATTTCTGTGTATATTGATAGATAGGGATCCTGTTTCATTCGTCATGCAGTCAGTCAGTTTTATCCTCCTCTCTTTTTAATAATTTGTATTTTTTTATTGTTAATTGCTAAGCACTAGCATTAGCATGGTCTTGCTATTAAATTTGCAGAATAAAATTAACCTAAAAGCACTGGAAAAATAAAATTAGAATATGAACCTACTCTAAGTGTTATCATACTTATGCAATAAGTAAATATTTGGTTTGGAATTTCTAGTTAAACTATTTTTGAACAAGTATTATGAGAAGAAATAGTAGATGCAATAGAAAAATAAAAATGTTTAAAATTGACTAGTGTTAATTGCATGCAAATATCTGAAACAGTTGAATCTTAAAACCTACATATGATGCCCCTCCAAACACATATTTATTCTAAGTGGGAAATTTTATCATCTTTAAATATATTTTTAGTGACTAACCTTGTTTAACATAGCCTGGGGTGATGCACAAGAAAGTTTAACAAAAAGGGTAATTGATTTTTCATCTAAATTATAAAAAACCCATATACAAATAAATACATAACATATATGTGGAGTAGAACCAAATATATTTACTAATTTGAAAGTGGAGTATTTTCATTTGATAAATGAGATGTATATTTTGTCTATCTCTATATTATAAAAGTATATTCTCAGTTGAAGGTAACTGTTGGTTACAAAGAAAACCTTTCAAAGGGGAGTCCTTTTCTATTATTTTATTTTATTTGAGTTGGGGTCTCCCTCTGTTGCTCAGACTGGAGTTTAGTGGCACGATCACAGCTCATCACAACCTTGGGCTCCTGAGTTCGGGGTATCCTTTTGCCTCAGTCTCCTGAGTAGCTGGGACTATAAGTACATGCCACCTTGCTCGGCTAATTTTTTGATATTTTGTGTATACAAGTTCTTGCTATGTTGCTCAGGTTTCTCTCAAACTCCTGGGCTCAAGCAATCCTCCCACCTCGACTTCTCAAAGACGAGGGATTATAGGGATGAGTTTCTATGCCTGGCCCAGAAAGTTCTTTTTTTTTTTAAAGAAGAACATATTAAGTGCTATGGATCAATAATTGGAATGATGTATATTGGATATGGATGTTAGGTAATTTGGGTTAGATGGTGTATTTATTCAGTGAGGCAGTAGAAATTATGATTGACTTTCCAACATTTGTATATTTCTCACATACATGTATGTGTCATGAAACTATCAAATTGTCCTTCAACTCAAGAGAGACTTGAGGGTTCCCAGGTAATCATAAAGCTAGGCATAAGTTAGCCAGTGCTTTGCATTTCCCTGGTGACAGTTATTGAGCACGTAACCTAAATGGCTCAGTTAGTCTAACAGAGTGAAATTTTGTTGTGCTGTTAGGGCAGAAGTGTTTCCCTTCTCTAGAGCTACCTATGAACAAGAAAACATGTGACTTTGATTGATACTGCTAACCATCTTAAAAAACATGAGATTGGATGCTGCCTTAGATTGAAGCTATTCAAGGCAGAACTGAGACTAAGTTGGGCATGGTGACTCATGCTTGTAATCCTAGTGCTTTGGGAGGCTGAGGTAAGAGAATCATTTGAGTCCAGGAATTAAAGACCAGCCTAGGCAACATAGCATAACCCTTGTCTCTAAAGAAAAAAAAAATTAGCTGTGCACAACGGTTCATATATGTAGTCCTAGGTACTCCAGAGGCTGCGGTGGAAAGATTGCTTGAGACCAGGAGTTGGAGGTTACATTGATGGTGCCATTGAACTCAAAGCATACAGTACACACAGAGAAAGATGTGATGTGAAGTACTTCATAGTACACCACTGGGTGGATATGCATAGTTTATTCAACTAATTTCTTATTGATATTAGGTTATTTTCTGCTTTTCACCATTACAGTGGACAGAGTTTAGAGAGAGACTCAAAGCAGGAAGGGAGATGAGTCTGGGAGCTAAGAAAGAAATAAAACTTGTAAGGCTTTGAAGGCCATAGTAAGAAGCTTGGACTTTTTTTTAAAGGGCATCCATAGACTATTGAAGAAAACTGACTAGATGTAATTTTGGTTTTGTCTAGGTCTGGGTGGATTGAAGAAGAAAGGCCCAGGAAGGTGGTTATTGTATGACTGCAAAAGCAATTCTCTAGTAGGAAGATAATTTCTATTTATAAAGTATGTCCTTGCTTATCCTGAAGCAAAGGCCAGAGCAAGACCCTGTTTCTAAAAAAAAGAAAAGAAATAGATTATTCAATCATGGACTGTCATATAGGGAGCCAACTTGAGTTGAATTCTGTGTAAAATGTGGCTGAAATTATCATTAGAGTAAAATGTTGGTTCGCTAATGTAAAATAGTTGCCAAGAATAGTTACCTAATATTTATTACACTAAAATAAATACTTGGACTACTTATTTATCTACTTATTTTTGCTTTTTTATATGATACACTGACATAAACTCTTAAAAAAATAAAACATTTAGTCAAGTGCCTAGCATAATATAAATGTATGTTCAATAAATAGTATCTATAGAATTAAAAAAACTATACATATTCACAATTTTAAAATTAAAGGGAGAAGCTTTCATAACAGAGCCACCTAGTGGGCAGAAGAATATTCTAGAGGGACAAAATTTATTATTATTATTTTGATATTTCAGAGAAATTTCATGGACCCAAATTTAAGATGCAAATGATAATTATTTTTATAAGTATAAATAATATAAAATACAAATTATAATTTTGCTATTAAGTTGCCATCATTACTTCATTTATCATAGATATATGTTAAATGAAAAATGTGAAAACATATTTGAATATACATATATATTATTAAGTAATAAGAATACCAATGTTTTTATGTTTGTATTTCTTACTGTCAAAGGACATTTCTGGCCAGGCGCAGTGTCTCATGCTTGTAATCCCAACTCTTTGGGAGGTTGAAGAGGGAGAATTTCTTGATCCCAGGAGTTGGAGACCAGCCTGAGCAACATAGACAGACATCATCTCAAGAAAAAAAAAAATTAATTGAATATGGTAACACACACTTGTATTTCCAGTTGCTCAAGAGGCTGAGGCACAAGGATCACCTGAACCCAAGAGGGTGAGGCTGCGGTGAGCCATCATTGTGCCTGGGTGACAGAGTGAGACTTCAATTTGAAAAAAAAAGACAAAATTTTCTTGTACAAATTTTATTACCCTTTCTTCCTCTTCTCCCTATAACAGGTTAGCAGCACAAAACTTAATTTTTAGCTTTTTTATACTTAAGTTGTCCAGCATGTAAATTAGGGTTACAGATATTTTCTTTTTTTTATCAATATTTTTTATTTTGATATTGTGGGGTACAGTTAAGGGTTAGGTATACAAATATGTTTCGTTCAGGCACCCTTGTTGATAAGGGGTGTCTCCTCGGAGGGTTACAGATATTTTCACAGATCGTGATCTATGGACAAAACTTGTCAAGTGTCCTAAAGCTCTAAATTAAAGACGACATCTTATTAATAGCATATATTTTCCTTTGAAATAAATGTACTTTTAGTAATATTCTGCAATATCAGTGAAATAATAAGATATCTTTATTTTATTAAGATATATGGTGGCCTTCTATTATGTTTGAATCACTAGACTCTATTTGCTCCATCTGTTTTTTTTTTTTTTAGTGTACAGGTTTTAGGATTTTGAGTACAAGTAAGATCAGAGTACAGAAATATTTATAAATAATTCAGTATGTTTTCTTTCATCTCTGCTTTGTAATTTCAAATGCATATATGTATGTATGTGTGTATACACACATATACACATATTTGCCTGTGATATTCACAGAACCTAAGTAACGTGTTATGTGCCTAATCATAAGTCTTTCATGTCTAATTGACGCATATTGCAATCATCCTCTTGAGCCATTATTAGCTGATCACACAAACTATAATTTAGTCCTAGTTATGTATTTTTAAAAAATACTCATTGCTTTCCAACTCATTTTTGAAGGATGGGACTTTTTTTAAGTCAAAATGTTGCTACTGGTCACATTTTGGAATGTCTCTTTTAGTAGTGTTAAGTTTATAAAAAGAAATTACTATTTTTCTTACTCTTCCTAATGATGTGAGAAAACCATCTGGGAGAGGATTGAGGCCCTGCTCTCTGATCACAGAATGTTACGATGATGTTGGTTAATTTCAAAGAAGATAGCATCTTTGATATGGACTGTATACAAATGAGTAGAGAGTTTATCACCTTTATCACTTTATAAATCAGTAAATGAACAACAAGTACATCTACTAGAACACTGCAGAAAATGGGATAACTTTCACTATATATAAAGTTAAAGATGTGACTTTAAGGTACGTAGAAGTAGAAACATAGTAAGTAGAAAAGTAACCACTTGCTTTTATCTTTATCATAGTAATAAAATATTACCTCTTGGTTCTTTTCAATATTGTGGACCTAATTGTTTAATTGTCAAGAATATTGTAGACTATTGGAGATTTTTTTTTTTAGACGATCACTTTAGCCCCTGCTGTTAGGAGAGCTGGAATGTCTTATTTTCCCACTCTAGGCATTTCCACTAATGCATAATCAGATTCCTTCCTACCCCAGGGCTATTCTCAGTTTGGATGTCAGGAACAGCTGTGGAGTCCAGAAGGTATTGGGGAGAGGATCCTCCCACCAGGAAAGGGTTTTGGGAGTGGTTAGGGGAGAGGGCATAGAATAGATTAGGGAGATAGCACAGCTCTGTTACACAGTGTTTAATAATACGCAACAGTTCCAAAGGGAAGGGTCAACAAATCCCTCATATATTGAGATATTAAATTTAATAGAACATTTTAAAAGGTTGAAATAAAAATGCATTGCATATAAAGGAGATCGTACATGGAAACTGAGAGCCAACACATACAGTTGATGACAGGTATATTTATTCATACTAAAATGGAGACATTTGGTAGGGTTTTAGGTAATAGACCTTTATTTATTTCATATTTTAAACACTTTAACTTGAGAAGATTTCTACTGTTAAATTCTGGCTTATTTGCATTTATATGGTGAAATGTTGCCATCGTGTGGTCAATCTGTCTATCACATCTTCCCTTTCCTCAGACAGAGACTGTATTTTTGGCTATATTTATATGGATCTTGAGTGTTTGGGGCAGGTATGGTGTCTATTGGGGTCATTATTTTAATGAATAAGCATATTAATTCAAAGTACACTTTTAAAAAGTTTGCTATTATTATCACACAACTATATTTTAATTTGCATCTTCTGGTGTTCTTAGAATGTTTTCTTTTTCTGGGCAAGTGTTCAAGCTACAAATCTTAAACTCTTTGGAAGTGCCCTAGCTTTAAAAAAAGTGTATATACTCTGAAAGTTACCACACATTACTAAAATGTCTATTTATTTGTATAAAATTTGGGAAATATTTCTAATGCATACCCCATTTTAGACAATAGGGGGCATTATGATGTCATGTTTTTGGTTTTCTTTATGATGATAAGGATTTTACATGGTAAATACCTTGTTTTTTCTCCTTGATAAGAATACTTCTCTAAATTCTAAATATTTATTTTGACAGTACCAGCAGTGAATATCAACCTCATTGTATATCACTGGAGGATCTAATTTCTTAGAGAAAAATACTATGCCAGTTTATTACTATTTCAATATATTACATTTTAAAAATTAATGTAAATATCCAAATAATTTAATATTTAATCCAGTTAAAACATAACTTGACTTGCTTCCTTCCTCATTAAACCGAGAAATTTTACCCTTCTCAAGTGTTTTTAAATCAATCTTTTTCATTATATATTAGCATGAATTAAAACTTTTTTAGAGCTAAACTTTAATTTAAAGTTAAAAGAATGAAACTATATACATAGCTTTTTAAAAGCTTAAAATCTTGGATAACCAGGGTACTAATTTTTAAAACAAAAGTGTTTTTAAGTTTATTTGATTTTAAAAAATTGATTAAGAAGTTTGTTCTTTCTTTTCTTTTTTTTTGAGTTGGAATCTCACTCTGTTACCCATACTGGAGTGCAGTGGCACGCTCCCGGCCACCGCAGCCTCGACCTGCTGGGCTCTGGCGATCCTTCCGCCTCAGCCTTCCAAGTAACTGGAACTACAGGCGTGCGCTGCCACACCCAGCTCATTTTGATTTATTGTAAAGATGAGGTCTTGCCAAGTTGCCCAGGTGGGTCTTGAACCTGCGGCCTCAGGCAATCCACTCACCTCAGCCTCCCAAAGGCGTGGGATTACAGGCTGAGCCACCAAGCCCGACTAAGAAGTTCTTTCAATGTATAGTATTGGATAGATATTTTATCTTTTCAAGATTTACATGGAATTTAATTTCAGTTAGCATATGGGATAAAATAGAAGTTAGTAAATTAAATATTTATTCAAAATGGAATGATTTAGATAGAAAAAGAATACTTTTCCATGGGAAGCTCTTTTCCTTGTTTCTTCCAGCAGATTTAAGTAAACTAAGAATAAGACATCTCTTGTCTAAGACAATAATTTCTGTCTCCATCTAAAATAGTGCAACAATTACCAAGGCTTTTAAATTTTATTAAAATGATATATGCATATACGTATATATATATACATGTAAGAGTTACATTACATCTTAATCTCTTTATAAAAACTAAAACATTAAAAAATATCCTAAAGTCAGCTTTTAATTTGCTTTTGCAGTCTCACTGCTCTTTGTCAGATACTCATCATTAATGAATCTGGTGTATGTACTGAATCTTAATGATCTAGGCAAAGTTAACTATAACATGTCTTTTAAAACATACTCCTAGGCGTTAGGAATCATATTTAACAGAATCTTTTTTCAAATGTCAAGTTAAGAGCTTGAAATTAGCCATGAAGGAGTTTTTACACCAAGGAAATTAGCAAACTGTACAAATCTGGGCACTTTTCCTCCTTGTTTCTAGTTACTTGTTACTAGTAGCTGGAATTTGTTACTGGTATATCTGTGGGTGTTTCTTACCTGGGCCCACTATTGGCATTTGGCATGATGTCTTCTTGTGTAACGTTTTCCTATCCTTGGCAGGGTGTTTAATATCTCTGGTCCCTGCCCATTACATATCAATAGCAAATCTTAGTCACTGACTCAGTAAAAATGCCTCCACAGGTGTCCAAAAGGTTTCTCAGAAGGACATCACACCTTGCAAAAGGCATCCATTCCTGGGGGGATGACTAAGCAACATGTGTCAATTCAGCAATTAAAATTTCAGAGAGAATCAGAACTTAGTCACAGAGACACAGTGACAAGTTCAGTTTAAAAAAATAAATTGACACATTGCTGAAAGAATTTAAATTATAGTCTAAATTGAGTAACGTCTTGGTCATATGGTTAATCTTCTTACTGATATGACCATATCAATGTTGAGAGACAGAAAACAGAAAAAACAGTCAAAAAGCCATAATGTATTGTTTTGCCAACAAATAGCATTTTTTCCCTGATACTATTATACTTCAAGTGTGCTCTAGACTCTAGAGTCCTGCAGCCCAGTATAATAGCCACTAGTCTACGTGGCATTGAGTAGCTGAAATAAGGAACAGAATTTTTTATTGAATTATGATGTGCTAAAAGTATAAAATATGCACTGGATTTTGAAAATTTACTCCAAATTTAAAGATGTCAGATAGCTCATTTATTAACAATTATTTATATTAAGAAGATATTGAAACGATAATATTTTGGATATAATGGGTTGCATTGAAATATGTTGTATGTTAAATTAGTATATTTCACCTTTTTCTTGCTTTTTAAACTATGGTTATTAAAACATTTTAAATTGCATATGAAACTTACATCATGTTTCCATTAGACAGAGCTCCTCTACAAAGAATCATCTCTCTTTCATTCCAAGCCCATGCTCAGCTCCAGTGTTCTTGATTCCATTGCAACTCTGGAGGTAAGCGGTGATTCAGGCCTGGCTAATCAAAAAGACTGTGTCTTTTTTTTCTTAGAGATGGTTATGTGACTCAATTTTATCCAAGGCCAACTTGAAGCAGGTTGGTAGGCTTTAAGAGGATATTATATAGCCTAAGAGATAATAATTGAAGATAGGCAGACATTGACTGAAAATCCATCTTAGCCACTAATTAGTTATGTGATTTGTACAAGTGACTTAGGAACTTCAGACCAAACATCCACTCAACTTTGCTTTTCTCATAAGGTGACCCATAAATTCATGGCTCAGGCACTATGTGTAACTATAGTTTTGAATCACGTAAAAATAGTAAAATAGTAAAAATAGTTTTGAGTCACATAAAAACAATTTGCCTTTTTAGTCAGGTACCTTCTGATATATGTCAAGTTTTATGTTTTTGCAAAGTATCATACTTTTACTTTTGGTGAGTCATAATTTATTTTGGATAATCTAAGTTTCAATTATATCTCCATCCTTAAGTGAACTTAAAATACTCCAATTTTTAAAGGTTTATTGACCACTAGATTTTAAAAATCTAGGTTTTAAATTATAAAGATAACCTGGAAAAAATTTTAATGACTGTTTTAGTTTTTATTTCTGTCTTCTCATCCACTTACGACACTGAAAAGTTTTGCAAAATGTTCTCCTACCTTCTACGTGATAGGGTGCAATAGAGTTATCTGATCACTGAGAAGAAACCAGAAAATTTTATACTGAATAGAAGTTAACTAGAGTAGGACAAGTTTTCTTATTATGATAGAAATTTCTCAGAGGATCCAAAACACGATGCTGGAGAAATGAGTCCACTGCAATGTATTGGCTATATTCAACCCAGACACAAGTGATTGAACAAGTAGAGATAGTTCAGTGCTCTTGACATCAAACAAAAACATTACCTAGTGGAAGAAAGGAAGATAGGTCCTTCTAATTGTATAATAGTGGAAAGATACTTGCATAATTACAGGGCTACAATGACAGCTGAGTACAGCGTCCACTAGTGTGTGCTGCAGGCATAATTTACCCATGTACTTCCCATTCATTTGAATGGAAAACAGTGGGGGGTGCCCCTTCTAAATCCTGTATAATTGCAGGCATTTTAAGCAACTATCATTGAAGATTTCTCATTTTAATATTGTGTAAAAATATGGATTTCTTAAATACTGGACTTCCCTACCCAACAGAGGTTTTAAATGCTATGCTTAAAGTATTTGTCTCCTTACTTTCCCTCTGAAATGATTACTTTTTTATTTTCATATTCCAGAGCACATGTGAGGGTCAACAACAGTAAAATCAACCTTGGCTGAGATATGAGCCTAATCAAATTATTGGATAAATATGGGATAAATTCGTTAACATTCCTAAATGTAGTAAGTACAGTAGTATAAAAAAACTAGTCATCAAACATTCTTGGATCAGTTATAATTTGCAAAATTGACTTCAGTGGTCATTTTGCTTGTAATATTTTAGAAATGCTTTTAGTATTCATAGTTACATTGATGTTCCTGGCTTTCTAATCTCAACCTGAAGAGGCTTGAGAACTTGGAAATAAAATAAAATGGCTCCTACACAACTGAGGCTTTTGGCTTAAGACTTTAAGACCAAAATCATACATTATCTTCAGGAGAGACCCTTAGCTTTTGGTCAGAAGCTCTTTTCTCTTACTTAGCTCGCAATGCTTATAAATAAGTAAACAAAATTACAGCTTTATTTCCAAATAAAGAGGCAACTGGAACCATCAAAGGAGAAAAGACTGGATTAAGAAAAAAAAAAAAGATTAATTTTTGTCCTATAGCAGTTCAACTTACATTTCAACTGCTTTCTATAGGTTATCCAAGTCTCCAACGTTGGGATTAATCATCTCACTGCCTGGTCTTCAGAACACTTTTTAAAATTTTTTTTGAGTTGGAGTCTCACTCTGTCGCCCAGACTGGAGTGCAGTGACCACTCCCGCCCACCGCAGCCTCGACTTGCTGGCTCCGGCAATCCTTCCGCCTCAGCCTTCCAAGTAGCTGGAACTACAGGTGTGCGCTACTACACCCTGCTAATTTTTTGATTTATTGTAGAGATGAGGTCTTGCCAAGTTGCCCAGGTGGGTCTCGAACCCGCGGGCTCAGGCAATTCACTCACCTCAGCCTCCCAAAGTGCAGGATTACAGGCTGAGCCACTGAGCCTGGCTCAGAACACCTTTAAAAAATGTATTTACATCATGTTCAGTGTTGATATTAGATATATTTAATAATGGGTATGAATGGGTCAAGCGCAGGAGCAAAGGCTTTGAGCTCCTCACCTGTGCTGGCTACTAACTCTTAAGTTGCTTGGTTCTGGGAAATTCCAGAGGATCTCTGCAAACCAGCAGCTGGGGTAACCGGGAGGTGCTCAGAGAACAAGGGCAGTAGTTGCTTGCCAAGCAGTGTGAAAGTACATAATATTTCTTGGTCGGATATATAGTTGGTAAATATTTTTTCCCAGACTGTAGGCTGTCTCCCACTCTCTTAATGGTTTCTGTGGTCTTGCAGAAGTTTGTCAGGTCAATGAGGTGCCACTTGTCTATCTTCTCTCTCTTATAGCAAGGGCACTTGGGGTTTTGATCCTGAATTGGTTGCCAGTTCCCATTTCCATAAGGGTGTCTCCTGTGTTTTCTAAGGTTCTTATAGTTTGAGGCTTTACGTTTAGATTTTTGATCCATTTAGATTGATTTTTATGAATGGTGATAGGCAGGGGTCTTGTTTTAATGTTCTGCATGTGGTCAGCCAGTTTTCCCAGCACTATTTACGGAATAGTTTCTCCTCTCCCCAGTGGTTGATAGTGAAGATTTAGTTCAACAACCAATAAGCAAGTATGGGTGTAGGGCTTATTTCTTATTCATCTTAATGTCTCCAACTGGCAGAAGACCAGACAAATTGTTGGGAACTCAGTAAGTAGTCTTTGGACTTAATGTACTCTTTTTTGAGTCAGGGTCTCAATTCTGTCATCTGGGTTGGAGTGCAGTGGCACAATCATTGCTCACTGTAGCCTTGAACTTCTGGGCTTAGGTTATCCTCCTGCCTCAGCCTCCCAAGTAGCTGGGACTACAGGTGTGTACAACTGCTCATGGCTAATTTTTGTATTTTTTGTATAGATAGGGTTTTGCTATGTTGGGCTCAAGCAATCCTCCCACTTCAGCCTACCAAAATTCTGGGATTACAGGCATGAGCCACTGCATCTGGCCAAATACATATATATATGTATTTTGAGTTGGAGATTCACTCTGTTGCCCAGGCTGGAGTGAAGTGGCACGCTCACAGCCACCGCAGTCTCGAATCCATGAGCTCAAGCAGTCCTCTCACCTCAGCCTCCCAAAGTGCTGGGATTATAGGCATGAGCCATTGCGCCCGGCTAATATATTTTTTAACCAGAAAATTTAGTAACAATTTAGATTCCGATCAGTGTGTATTTTACTTAAGGTTTTGTTCCTATAATTTCCCTAAAGTAGGAGAAATTGAATTATTCTAACATAAACAGGATGGAGAGAAGAGGATCTTATAGTTGGAGGACTATACTTAGTCAAACCAACTATGGATACAAATATTGTTTACTAGGAAGTCTCTGTTCTTGTAGTTAAACAGAGGCTAAAAAGACGCAAGTAAGATGATAAAAATAAAATTTATTATTTTAAGAGGTATAATGTCCTGTTATAAATTAAAGAAAACAAGGAAATTTTGGAATTTTTTTTAGTCTTTGGATAATGCTCATGTTTCTTTTAGTCAAAATTCAGTTTTTCTTTCATTCACTTTTATCTCTTTGCCTGTTGGTGCCCTATTTATTGAAGAGATACATGAAAGTTTATGGAAGAAACCAAGATTTGAATGAGGGAATAATTCTAATGGTGACAAAGCTTACAGAATACTAAAAGGCGTCTACTTATTTTAATCTATAATTTACAATCACAAAGAATAATCTTCAAATACAATTGGGTGTCAATGACAAGGATATGTTCTGAGAAGCATGTCATTAGGCAGTTTCATCATTGTGCAAACATCGTAAGTGTATCTACACAAACCTAGATAGTACAGTTGACTACAAAACTAGACTGCAGTGTCGTCTGTGGCTTCTCGTCTGCAAACCTGTACTGAATAGTGTAGGCAATTGTGACACAGTGGTATTTGTGTATCTAAACATATCTATACCTAGAAAAAGTACAGTGAAAATACAGTATTATAAGTCTTGGGGAACCACCATTGTATATGTGACTCCTTATTTTTAACAAGTCACATGTAATATCATGCAACACAAGGATTATTTTGCAATTTTTCAAGAAACTGAATTATACCATGAAAAATGCTTTATATGCTTAGAGTTGAGGGTGAAATACATATACTGAACATTTACATCTAATTGTGATCGCAGTAGGTAAGCTTCTTTTTACTGTAATTACATTAAGCTAATGAAGTTGGTGAGATGCTTCTTTTATAATGAGGTAGTGGCTGTTCTATAACTATGGGAAGCTAAAGTTTCATAGTGAATGTCTTTAAGTAGCTACTCAGAAACATAGATTCTGAGACATTGTATTTCCTCAAGTTAAATAGACTATTAATAAAACCAAAATTTCTAGCCTTATATAAAGATGCTTATTTGGAGAGCAAGGCATAACAGAAAAAAAGATCTAAAGGAAATGCCAACCCTCTGAAATCTGGGTTTAGAACTTTGCTGTTATTAAATATCAAAGAATTAATATTTAGTGCAGTGATTTCCCAAACTTTTTTAGTATCTGGGACCAGTTTCATGGAAGACAATTTTTCCATGGACTGGGAGGTGGGGGAAGGGATGGTTTAGGGATGACTCAAGCGCATTACATTTATTGTGCATTTTATTTCTATTATTATTACATTGTAATTTGTGATGAAATAATTATACAACTCATAATGCAGAATCAGTGGTAGCCCTGAGCTTGCTGTCCTGCAACTAGACGGTCCCATCTGGGGGTGATGAGAGACACTGCCTCAGCTTCACCTCAGCTCATCAGGCATGAGATTCTCGTAAGAAGCATACAACTTAGATCTCTCTCATGCACTGTTCGCAGTAGGGTTTGTGCTTCTATGATAATCTTATACCAACACAGATCTGACAGGAGGTGGAGCTCAGGCGGTAATGCAAGCAATTGGGAATGACTGTAAATACAGATGAAGCTTCCCTTGCTCACCTTCTGCTTACTTCCTGCTCTGTGGCCCAGTTACTAATAGGCCATGGACTGGTACCAGTCTGTATCCCAGGGTTTGGGGACCCCTGGTTTAGAGTACCCTTTATTTTTTAACATTTAGTTCTCTTGCTCTCCTTGTCCTGACATTATTTGTGTTGAAAAGTGAAAACAAGTCCTTTCTGATGTGTATTTTGGTCACTGCACTACACTCTGCATGCTTTCCAGGAAAGAGGCAAGTGGTTGAGCAGACCATGTCTGTTTTAGTCATAGAAATATAGGAATCAGGATGCATGTGTGTCTTTGTGTATATGTGTTTGTGCAGAAATATAATGAAGATAGAAATAGAATTTCATTGCTGTCCACCTTCTGTTTTTATGTCTGTAAAATTAAAATAATAATTAAAAAGTTTTTTACAAAAGAGAGGATATGTGTAAATTTGGTATATAATTTGTAGTACCTAAAATGTTAGCTATGGTTAGTTCAAAACTTTATATAGTATTTGAATCAAAATGTACACATCTCTCATTCCCAACCTACTTGCACTTTAGAAAATGGCTATTGATTTTTTTGAACTCTGGAAGTTATAGCTGTATCTAGTAAGAAAATCTCTTGGATTGGCAGGCTATTGAGTTAACTGCCAGGAAACAGCCATGAGAGTGTCACTTCTGATTAGAACTGACATCTAAGGCTTTTTAAAACGAGTTCCCTTTCAGCCTGCTCATGCACTCTACTTTACTGTTTATAGAATTGCAAACCCTGTTACTTAAAATAGCATAAGCACTACACTTACTTGCTGCTGACAATTAATACAACTAAGAATAATGAAAAGTTCAGGCATTACTAATTTCCTCATAAAGTAACTTGGAAGCTGATACGGCTACAAAGATTTTAAATGATGTCAATTCCACATGGTCTGGGAACTGGTGCCCCATCTTTGAATTTTTTCTCTTCCATGAGGAGACAAGTACAGAAGCTGAGAATGCTACAATATGAAAGTGCATTATGTAATATTTAACACAAGTATTGCTATACTGGTGGTTGAGAGGGGGAACCACAGGTTTTTCACCACAGTAACTCCCAAAGCACTGATTTAAGGGGAAATCATTGTGCACAAGCAGATAACAATTTATCCGGTCTGATTTCTTGACACCTGGGTTGCCCTCATATTTATTCCCAAGCACCTGTTATGAAATCTAGTTTTATAATAAGAATTGTATTTCTCAGAGTTGTAGACTTAAAAACAGTCAAAGTTTAAGATCCTTTGATAATAGTGCAAATATATCTGAGGAAAGGGGTAGGAACTAACATTTATCACATGACGAGTGAGAAATTTGCACATTTCTTGTTATAATTTTGAAAATGCTGGCCTAATGCCCTAAAAGAGTTTGGTTGCCATGAGAGTCACTTTAGAGGTGTGGTGAGCAAATGTTAGCAATGAATAGAAAGGTCCTAAATGTGTGCCTTGTGTGTTAGATGGGTTGGAGGGATTAGATTATAAATCAAAGTTGGAGTGTCTTCCTGGTTCGACCCTCTGTGTAACTACTTAGGGATTCTGACTATTTGACCTCTGTGACTTCACATGGGATAGCATAAATTTTGGCTGTGTTCTTGCTGATACTTTGCAGTCTACAAACCCAATGGAGAAGATGAGAATGGGGGTGAAAATGTGTATCTGATCCAATGCATATGTAGAGGGAGTTGAGTCTTCTCCCTCACTGATATTCACCAGTCCTTCATTCTGTAAGTCTGGGGTCCCCAGCTCTTAGGTCACAGAACAGTACATCCATCTGTGGCCTGTTAGAGACTAGGCAGCAGAGCAGGAGGTGAGTGAACTGGCAGGTGAGTGAGCGAAGCATCATCTGTATTTGCAGCCACTCCCCACTGCTCACATAACTGTCTGAGCTCTGCATCCTGTCAGATCAGCAGCGGCATTAGATTCTCATAGAAACACGAACCCTATTGTGAGCTGTGCATGTGAGGAATCTATGTTGTATGTTGCTTATGAGAATCTAATGCCTGATCATCTGAGGTGATGTTGAGGAAATGATGCTGGGGAGTGACTGAAAATACAGGTTAACATTAGCAGTGAGATTTGACTGCACAGAGACCATAATAAATCAATTGCTTGCAGATTCATGTTAAAACACCGTCAATGAGTGGCAAGTGAGTTGATATACTTCAATTGTACAGCTGCATCTGGTGGTGGGCTTTAAGTCAGAATTCAATACTTATTTTAATCCATGAGTGGCCTGCCTATTATTTTATTTGCCACTTCCATCTTTGCTTCTTTCTTGCACTGCACACTTGTCTCAGTCAGTTTTGGTAAGCCACAAATTAATCCTAGCCAGAATGAGTAAAAAACAAATGTCACTGGAGAGCTTCTTTGAAAAGGAAAAAAGCCCCAATGATGAGATAGCAGAAGACTCTAACATTGCCAACAAAAAGAAAGCTGCTTTAAAAAAAAACACACCAAGAGTTTTACTTACATTACAAATTTATTGCAGTAGGTGATTTACATTCTCCAAGCCCGCTTTGTATAATTGTATAATATGTGGCAACGGCTACCCAACAAAGCCTTGAAACCTTCAAAACTGCTTCACCACATGATGACCAAGAACCCTGCACAAAAAGACAAGCCTTCGGAGGTTTTCAAAAGAAAAAAAAATGTGAACATGAAGAACAGAAGCAATTACTAAAGGCCATCATTTCATCAAATGTGTCTGCACTGAGAACATCATTCTTGGTGGCTAATCGCATTGCTAAAGCTAAGAAGCTCTTTGCTATTGGTGAAGAGTTGATCTTGTCTGCTGCTAAGGACATTTGTTGTAAACTTTAAGGAGAGCCTGTAGTTCAAAAGGTGGGGCGTATTCCTCTTTCAGGTAGCACCATAACTAGACAAACTAATGAAATAGCAAAGGATACTGAGGCACAATTGTTAGAGAGAATTATTGAGTCACGATGGTGTACAATCTAGGTTGATGAGTCTACCAATGTTGACAACACGGCAAAGATGCTTGCTTTTGTGTGATATATTTTTCAGGAGGATGTGCATGAGGACATACTATGTGTACTTTTGTTGCCAACCAGTACCACTATTTGAGTCTTTGAATGATTACATCTCAGGAAAACTAAATTGGTCATTTTGTGTTGGTATATGCACAGATGGAGTGGCTGCCATGACTGGATGACTTTCTGGTTTCACTACTCGGGTCAAAGAGGTCGCTTATGAATGTGAGTCTATGTACTGTGTCATCAATAGAGAAATATTGGCTAGCCAGAAAGTGTCACCTGAACCTAACAACATTTTCCAGGATGTGATTAAAATTATCAACCACATTAATGTACCTGCCCTTAGCTCATGTTTGTTTGCACAGCTCTGTGAGGAGATGGACGCAGAGCACACGTCTTCTCTTATTCACAGAAGTGAGATGGCCAACTAAAGGTACATCACTGGCCAGAGTTTTTGAGTTATGAGAGCTGCTCCAGGGATTTCTTTTAGGAAAAGTCACCATGGGCAGCACATTTCAGTGACATGGAAAACTTGCTTTTTGTGTGACATATTCAACCTGCTCAACAAACTTAATCTGTTACTTCAGGAGAGAACAACAACTGTGCTCAAGTAAGCAGATGAAGTGGCTATATTTCAAAGATAAGCTGGAATTATGGGGGCAACGAGTGAACACTGGAATTTTTTTTTTTAACGTTTCAAACATTAGCAGAGATTTTGAAAGAGCTTGAGCCAGGGCCTTCTCCCAGCTAGTGCATGATGGATCGCCTATTTCAGCTTTCAAGACAGTTGGAGCATTACTTCCTAATCACAAAAGTCCCCAAATGGGGAAGGAGTGGGTCCACAACCCATTTTTGAGTAAGCCAGGTGAATAGACTTTGTCTATGCCAGAAGAGTGTTGACTGAGATTACAAATGATGGTGACTTTAAAAGTATGTGTGAGACAACTTCAAATCTCCACACATTCTGGATTAAAGTCAGGGTGGACTATCTTGATTGCCACAAAAGCACCGAAAAGCCTGCATTTATTTCCAACATCTCTGTGAAGCAGGGTTTTCGTCAGTGATAGCAACCCAAAGGAGTTTACAGAGTAGACTGGACATAAGCAACACGTTTTGCGTGTTGCTGTCTCCCATCAACCCCAGATGCGACTGTCTAATTGCAGGAAAACAAGCTCAGGACTCCCACTGGTTCTGCATTATGGTCAGTTTTATAATTATTTCATTATATATTACAGTATAATAATAATAGAAATAAAGTACACAATAAATGTAATGTGCTCGAATCATCCCCAAACCATCCCCCCCGCAACACGCCCCAGTCTGTGGAAGAATTTTTTTCCACAAAACTGGTCCCTGATGCCAAAAGGTTGGGGACTGCTGCTCTAAAGCTTTGTATCCTCACTTTGTGATGTTCTCTTTTCCAGGATGTTTTTAGGGAGAGAGCTCTACATGGAAATACACTAAACTATCAGACTAGCAAAGGAAGTCGTGTATTCTGGAGTAGCTATTTTAGTTCAAATATTACATATTTCCTATTTTCTCTTGAGAATGTTTTCTTGATGTCTCAGGCAGAATTTCAAGATGAATAGTGAAAATAAACAAAGCCTCAAGAGTATCTAAACAAGGCTTTCTCATAGTAGAATTTTAAAATATTTTCAAATTTATCCCATCTATTTTATGAATTTAGACTTTCAAGCTAGGTCAGAACATTCTTTTAAATTTTATTTCCCATCAACTTACAATATTCACTATTCTGTTGACTTTGGTAAGAATACTTTATGTTTTATTTTTATAGAGACAAGATCTTGTTATGTTGCCCAGGCTGGTCTCGAACTCCTGACCTTAAGAAATTCTCCCACTTTGGCCTACCAAAGTGTTGGGATTATAGGCATGAGCCACCACACCAGGCCATAAGAATATTTTAATAATTTAATACTGAATCCTAATAGAATTGCTGGTACAAAGGTCAAGGTATCTGACCTAAAGGGTCAGAATGAAGGTGACCTGGTTATAAGTATCCATGCTCTGTGAGGGCTTCATGTGCACCGTGATACTGAGATGTTCAATGGCTAGTATTCCCTGTATGTTAACTGAATGCTTTATTTATTCTCCTTTGATGAATAAAGAGTTAAAATTGAATTTCATACCTCTCTTGGTAAAAACTTTCTTTAACTGAAGCTTTGCTTTGGAAGAAAAATATATTAACAATGGTAGATAACTGGATTGAATAAGGCAGAACAGCTTTTTAAAAACAGCTTTTTGCAAAAGTAATTTGGGTCCAGTGCTGGCATTTGGACTTGTACATTCTGAGTTCAATCTCATGTGGAAATGAAGAAACAAACACTCTGGACACAGGGTTTTTAGTCATGGACTTAAGGACTCTGAAGTCATGTCTAACATCTGAACTAGAGAAATAAAAACTGCATGCGCTAAGTCGAAATTGATTTTTTTCTAATTAAAATGCTAATAAACTTTAATGACTTAGTGGACCTTAAGAAGAATTTAAAAGAGCTCATAATTAAAATAAAGTAATTGTTTAAAAAAATTTGGATACATTTGAAAATATCCCAAAGTGTTTTGCTTTAAATTCTTAAACTCAGGCCCTATTTCCTTTATTGTTATTTCCTTTCCTTATCTCCATTCCTTTTTCCTTTTTGAGATATACGTGTGTAAGAATTGTTGACCCCTTACTATGCAGAAAATAGGCTAAACTAAAATAGCCTGCATTCTCACGTAATCCTCACAAGACTCCATAAGGTAATAAAAAGCGTTTCTTCTCATTTTATTGGGTGGAGAATTTTAAGCACAATAGTATTATTTATTGCCACAAATGAGGAACAGTAAGTCCCAATTGCCATATCTAAATTTATCATTTACCTAACACCTATCTGATTCTACATTTGGCATCAGATGAAAAGTTTACCATTTCTTAATAGTTTTGTGAAAAGGGTCCTGATAGCCTTTCCAATGCCTATCATGAAAAGTGCAAAATGAAGAGTTAGACCAAGAAATATATGTTATAAAAATACTCTATGTATATGTGATTAGTCTACTAGTCGGTCATTTAGAGAAAATGTGGTGAGGTTCAACAATTCCACAGATGTGGAATTGTTATGACTGGGGAAAACTGGGGCCTTATTACTTAAATGAGATTAACTGAAGAATCTTGACAAAGTCACTTAGTTTCAGTGACCTTAGCTTCAAGTACATCACAATTGATAATATTTACTGAGTGTTTTATCTGTATTGAAATGATCTAGGTTCTTTCCACATATTAATTCATTTTTAAAAATATTCAATGTTTTTTATTTTGATATTGTGGGGTACAGTTAAGGATTAGGTATACAAATATGCTTCGTTCAGGCACCCTTGTTGATAAGAGGTGTCTCCCTGTCCCCAACAGATATTGACTACTGTTAATCCCACTTCCCTTCCCCTCCAACCCCCACAGTTTCCCGCCACTGTCAATCCTTTTCTTATAGTATTACGTTGGATGTTCAAGGTCCACTATATGAGCGAGAACATGTGATACTCAGATCTTTGTTTCTGTGAGAGGTCACTCAGTATTATAGACTCTAGTTCTATCCAGGTTGCTGTGAAATTCATGATTTTGTTCTTTTTTATGGCTGCGTAGTATTCCATCGTGTATATGTACCACATTTTAAAAATCCAGTCCTTTTTTGATGGGCGGCGTCATTGCTTCCTGGTTCTTGCTATTGTGAACAATGCTGTGATAAACATATGTGTGCAGGTATCTTTTTTATAGGGTGATTTGAGTCCTTCAGGGTATATTCCCAGTAGGAGGATTGTGGGATCATATGGGAGGTTGATATTTAGAGCTTTTAGGAATCGCCACACTGTTTTCCACAGAGGTTGCACTAGTTTGTACTCCCACCAACAGTGTAGAAGTGTTCCCTTTTCACTGCACCCTCTTCAGCAACTCTTGTTTTTTGAGTTATTGATAATTGCCATTCTGACTGGAGTTAGGTGGTATCTCAGTGTGGTTTTGATTTGCATCTCCTTGATGATTAGTGAGGTTGAACATTTCTTCATGTGTCTGTTGGCTGCTCGGATGTCTTCCTTTGAGAAGTGTCTGTTCATTTCTTTTGCCCACTTTACAATGGGGTTATTTGTTTCTTTTCAGCATGTTTGAGTTCCTTGTAGATCCAAGATGTTAAGCCTTTGTCGGACCTGGAGTTGGCAAATACTTTTTCCCAGTCTGTAGGCTGTCTCCCTGCTCTCTTGATGGTTTCTTTGGCTTTGCAGAAGCTTGTCAGTCTAATGAGGTCCCACTTATCTATCTTATCTCTTATGGCCTGTGGATTTCGGGTTTTGTTCAGGAATTGGATGCCAGTCCCAATTTCCATAAGGGTGTGTCCTGCGTTTTCTAAGGTTCTTATGGTTTGAGGTTTTACATTTAGGTCTCTAATCCATTTAGAGTTAATTTTGGTGTATGGGGATAGATAGGGGTCTTGTTTGAGTCTTCTGCATGTGGCAGTTTTCCAGCACCATTTATTCAATAGGTTCTCCTCTCCCCAGTGGTAGGTGGTGGAGGCTTTGTTGAAGATGAGTTGGTTATATTAATTCATTTAATTCCTACAATATTGTGGGACAATGCTACTTTTGGCCCATTTTGTAGAACAGTAAGTCACAGTTACTTACAAAGGCCACACAGCTAACTGGTAGCTGTCAGTCTGGCTCCCAAATAAATAATATTAACCAGTTTATTAGTGTTTCTCAAACTAGAGAGTGCACCAGAATCACCTGGTGAGCTTATTAAAACAAACTGGTAAGTCCCACCCCCAGAGTTTCTCATGCACTAATTGTGGGGTGGGGCCTGAGAATTATTATTTCTAACCAGTTTCCAGAGGCACTAATGTGACCGACCCAGGGATCACACAGTGAGAATCACTCAGTGTACTATACTGACTTTCTTCTCCTCCAGGATTTTGATCATCTATCACTTTTTGCATGTGTGTTCATTCAAATTAATTAAATCACATTGTAAGAAAATGTTTTCAATATTCAACTTTCATATTTCAAAAATATAGCTTAAGTTTTATCAAAATGAATTATTGTCTTTTTCTTTTGATTGTTGAAATACTTTAAATGAACTATAAATGAAAGAAGAATTGTTTTATTTGAACCAAATTATATGATAATTTATTTTCTTAGCTCTCTGATTACCATTATTTAATTTATACTAGCACTTTCACATTTTATATTTCTCTTTGGAAATACTCTAATTCCCAGTTTATATGCTAATTTACTTGATCAGATTTTAATACCTGCCATCTTTTTCTATGTTTTACAATTTTCTTAGAAGAACAAATTACTTGTTCCCCCACAGCCCACAGCATATTCTGAACTGCTATCTGATGATTTCTGTTTATAATCTTTGAATTACATCTTAATATATTATGTTTAATTTTTCTTATACAACTTTTAAAAAATCAAAATATGTTTTTGGACAGTTTGAAAGGAGATAGAAAGCAATATCAGAAAAGTATGAGAAAAAATATGAAGATAGAAATGAAGAAGAGATCCTATGGAAAATAAAAGAAAAATTACAAATTTGTATATTTAAGATAATTCTTTATAAATTATATATAAATTTTAATATAAAACATAAATAATCATATACGTGGTGATTTAGTATACAATGTGATTTCATGTATTCAGGAGCTATTAAATAAATAGTAGAACTTATCATGCTGAGAGTGTTTTCCATAGATTCCATTATAAATTTTAGTTTATTTTCAAGTGAGAAAGTTGGTCCACATAGCCTCAAAATATAAGTAAAATAGCTAGAAATTGATGAAATGGAAACAATACAACATGCTGATTTTACTGATGTTAAGGGTTTTTGTCAGTCTTGAAGATCGAGGAGGAATATCTTCCTCAGGATTTTTTGCCTTCTAAAGCATCTGGGGGTTTGGAATCATGACCAAAGAAAAGAAGGTCTGAAATACAAGAAGGATATGAGTTGGAATGGTCAAGCAAGAAAAAAAAAAAAAATAATTAAAAAGTAAAATAAGTGAAGGGAACATGTCCTAATTAAAACCACTTTTCTATCTTTTAGAAGCCCCAAAATGCACATAGATGAAAGCAGGGCTGCTTGTTTTATTAGTTGCCTAACCAATCAATACCATCCTGGAAGCAACAACTGTATAAACACAAAGCCTCCAGCAAACGCTTTGTAGAGCCACCTGCACTCTGATCTAAAATGAACCGGAGTGACATTTCAAACATTCTCATGAGAAGTTTTCTACTTTCTCAGGATACAACATTCCACATTGCCCATAAGATTATTGGAATATGTTCAGCAGCGCTTTCAAATTCCAGTATGTGCAGTACAGTGCTTTCAAATCATAGAAAACATATTCATCCTTGATTTTGAGCATATGAAGCACTAATAAATGCTGCTTCTATTTCAAAAAGAATATTTAAGGACTTACAATCTGTTCCTGATAATTACTACTATATGTGTTCCTCATCCATATTCTTATTCCTTTGTTTGTATTTGTTTCAAGTTAGAGCAGTTACTAACAGAATTGCATTTTGTTATGAAGTTTATCGTCTTTTGTACTCCCAGAATCATGCAAAATAGTCAGGTCCTTGTATAAGCTCAAATCAAAACATATTTACAATATTTAGCCAAACTTGTAAAAAGAGTTTTTTCTTTCCAACAAAATGAAGGTATTATTTGTTACTGCAAAATTGCTTAGTTTGGGATTTTTAGTTAGCACTGATTTATAAGTAGCTTTTAAAATAGAAATACCTAACAATTATTGATCACTTTATGCTAAGTATTCTGGTAAAGTTTTATTCATTGACTTAGTTAATGTTTACTGCAACAATGTGAGGTAAATACTGTCAGAATTTCATGAGTAAACTAAAGGAAAAACGATGCAACTTTCCCTAAACAACCAATTGGTGTCTGAGCATGAACTTGAACCCAATTCTTACTCCAAAGGTTGAGTTCAAAGAGAAAATTTTTTTCCCCTCATTACTATTCTCATTAGCTACATACTAGCAATTGACTTGATTCCTTAATTACTGAGTTTTGACCTTTTTTAAAATAAGAAGAATTATGTGATAATTTCTATATGTAGAAATGAAAAAGTTCTACAGCCATAACTAAAGTAAAATGCACAAGTGAATTATATGATGATAATTGCATGCATTTATTTTTTTCATCCTCATGCATAGACTTTCATCTGAGGCCTCTAAGATTTTGTCAAATATGAAATAGAAGAAAATAACTCCATCAGGTTAATAAATATATTTCAGTTGTAATTTTCATATTATTAGCTATAATTTTACTTGTGTATTAGTAAAAATGCTGGGTTTTTAATTATTTTTTATTTTAAAATTGTGGGGTACAGTTAAGGGTTAGGTATACAAATATTCATTGTGCAGGTACCCTTGTTGATGAGGTGTGCCCTCCTTTCCCCAGACAGATATTGACTACCATTAATCCCACTTCCCTTCCCCTCTCTGCCTGCCCCATAGTTTCCAGCCACTGTCAATGCTTTTCTTATAGTATTACGGTAGTTCAGGATCCACTTGTGAGTGAGAACATGTGATACTCAGATCTTTGTTTTTGTGAGAAATCACTCAGTATTATAACTCTAATTCCATCCAGTTTGCTGCGAAATTCATGATTTTGTTCTTTTTTTTTTTTTTTTTTTGAGTTGGAGTCTCACTCTGTCGCCCAGACTGGAGTGCAGTGGCCGCTCCCAGTGATCCTTCTGCCTCAGCCTTCTGAGTAGCTGGAATTACAGGCATGTGCCACCATGCCTGGCTGATTTTTTTTTTTTTTTAATTTATTGTAGAAATGAGGTCTCGCTGCCCAGGCAGGTCTCGAACCCGTGGGCTCAGGCAATTCACTCACCTCAGCCTCCCAAAGGCGTGGGATTACAGGCTGAGCCACCGAGCCCGGCGATTTTGTTCTTTTTTATGGCTGCATAGTATTCCATTGTACATATGTACTACATTTTAAAAAATTCAGTCCTCTTCTGATGGACAGCATGGTTGGTTCCATGATCTTGCTATTGTGAACAATGCTGCGATAAACATACATGTGCCGATTTCTTTTTTATAGAGTGATTTGAATTCTTCAGAGTATATTACTAGTAGGGGGATTGCAGGGTCATATGGAAGGTCGATTTTTAGAGCTTTAGGAATCGTCACACTGATTTCCACAGAGGTTGTATTAGTTCACACTCCCACCAACAGTGTAGAAGTGTTCTCTTTTTGCCACATCCTCTCTAGCATCTGTTATTTTTTGAATTATTGATGATACCTATCCTGACTAGAGTTAGGTGATATCTTGATGTGGTTTTAATTTGCATTTATTTGATGATTAGTGAGGCTGAGTATTTTTTCAGTATCTGTTGGCTGCTCATGTGTCTTCTGAGAAGTGTTTATTCATATCTTTTGCCCATTTTTTAGTAGGGCCATTTGTTTTATACTCACTGGGTGCCAGATGTTACTCTATTGATTATTAATCCATTAACAATGAATAGATAAATGAATTGATTAATTTTTAGATTTAATTAATTAATTTATATATTTATTTAAGAGACAGGGTCTTGCTCTGTTTCCCAGGCTGGAGTGCAGTGGCACAATCATAGCTCACTGCACCCACAGATTCCTAGGCTCCAATAATCTTCCTGCCCCAGCCTCCAAGTAACTAGGTCTACTGGCATAAGTTACTACACTCATTTACTGATTTTTTTTTTATGTATTGTCTTTAATTTGCTATCAGAACACTTCCACCTTGCAGTTTTGCATCTTTCTCATTTATTAGTCTGTCTCTTTTTGCTTCTCTTCTCTCCAACTTTCTCTTAATGTTGAAGTGTTCCAGTGCTCAATTTTTTGTCTTTTCAAAATTCTCTATCATCACTCACTTTCTGGTTGATTTCATGGTTCCACATAACATTGAGATGGTGATCACACCCAGTTTTATATCTCAGGCCCAGATTTCTTCTCTAAAATGCAGATTTGTATTTGCAGTTAGTTGCTCAACAGTTCCAGGTGGGTCCCGAAAAGACATAGCAAACTCAACAGCTAGATGAAAATGGGTTTCCAGATTTTACTCCTCAGAACCTCCTCCACCTAAAGTATTTTCCATTTCATTTGATAGCAACTTCATTCTTCCAGGTGCTCAAAGTCAAATACTTGGCATTTTCTTTGAGTTCTCTCTTTCTCTCACAGCCCATCCAAACTTTTTTTTTTTTTGAGTTGGAGTCTCACTCTGTCACCCAGACTGGAGTGCAGTG
>NW_007253182.1:181574-202461 GCF_000164805.1 Carlito syrichta
AGGTCTCGCTGCCCAGGTGGGTCTCGAACCCGCGGGCTCTGGCAATCCACTCACCTCAGCTTCCCAAAGGCGCGGGATTACAGGCTGAGCCATCCAGCCCGGCGCCCATCCAAACTTTTAGCAAATTCATTTGCTCTTCAGTGCGTATGCAGGAGACAGCATCGTTCAGTGCTTGGGTCACTGCCACAGCTCCTTCCTCATCACCCTCATTCCATCCTTGACTGCACCCTCAGTCTATTCTCAATAAAGTAGTAAAATGTGTATTTTAAAGAAAACTTTCATTGAATTGTATCGTAGATTTATGTGCTTTTTGGAAAATAAACACATCCATCCATGCTACATTCCCAGAAAAAAGAAATTGAGTCATGTGAAATTCCTCCATCTTGATGCATGAAGTAATAGTCTCTTTATGCATATTGCAGAATAGTATTCTATTTTATATGTATAGTCCATTTATTTATCAATTCTATTATCAACATACATGACTGTTCCTTTCAGAGTTTGACTATTATGAGTAGTTGCTATTATGAACATTTTGTACATTTTTTGTGCATGCAAGTATGCTTTTTTTCTCATAGGTATGTAACTGGAAATGAAATTGCTAAATTGCTTGATCTTAAAGTATTTGTATGTTTAACTTTTGTATATAATACAAATTTTTATTTATTTATTTATTTTTTGAGTTGGAGTCTCACTCTGTCTCCCAGACTGGAGTGCAGTGGCCACTCCCGGCCACCGCAGCCTCGACCTGCTGGGCTCTGGCGATCCTTCCGCCACAGCCTTCCAAGCAGCTGGAACTACAGGCGCACGATACCATGCCCGGCTAATTTTTTTTGGTTTATTGTAGAGATGAGGTCTCGCCTAGTTGCCCAGGCGGGTCTCGAACCCGCGGGCTCAGGCAATCCACTCACCTCAGCCTCCCAAAGCGCAGGATTACAGACTGAGCCACCGAACCTGGATACAAACAAATTTTTAAAGGGGTTCTACCAATTTACATTCCTACCAAAATATGGAAAATTTAAAAATATCCTTTAATACTCTGGCCAAGACTAAGAATTGTTATATTTTTGAAATTTTAGGCATTGATTTTTAATTTTTGTTTTACTACTTGCATGTTTATTAGTCACATAGTTATTCCTTGCTATGAAGGGCCTGTTCAAATCTTTTGCCCCTTGTTTTTTATGTTGTTTATCTTCTATTAATTTGTAGGGTTTTTATATATTCTGGATAGTGCTCCTGTCATATATAAGTATTAAAAAAATCTTATCCTACTTTGAAGATTACCATTTTTTAAATTCTTTTTTTTTTTTTTTGAGTTGGAGTCTCACTCTGTCACTTAGACTGGAGTGCAGTGGCCACTCCCAGCCACTGCAGCCTCGACCTGCTGGGCTCCGGCGATCCTTCCACCTCAGCCTTCCAAGTAGCTGGAACTATAGAGTGCGCTACCACGCCTGGCTAATTTTTGATTTATTGTAGAGATGAGGTCTCACCAAGTTGCCCAGGTGGGTCTCGAACCCGTGGGCTCAGGCAATCCACTCACCTCGGCCTCCCAAAGTGCTGGAATTATAGGCTGAGCCACCGATCCGGCCCATTTTTTACATTCTTAATGATAGTTTTAGCAATTTCTAATTTTAATGAAGTTGATTTTATCTATATTTTCCAAATACATTTTAATGTATTAATCAGTTTTGTGCTTTGTTTAAAACTATTTTCCTATCCAGTGATCATGAAGATTTTCTCTGAGAAAATTTTTATGTTTACAAGCTATTTGGATTCAGTTTTTATGTATGATATGAAGTAGGACTCAAGATTTTTTTTTTCATGAGAATGACTACTCCTTTTCTCAATGCATTGCAGCAAGATCTTTTTTCATAATTCTGGTTAATTTGTGTATCTTTTTTGTAAACACCAAGCTATCTTAATTAATGTAGTCAAAGGCCTAGCATCCAGGATCTACAAGGAAGTCAAACGTGCCAAACGGAAAAAAACAAACGGCCCTACTAAAAAATGGGCAAAAGATATGAATAGACACTTCTCAGAAGAAGACATATGAGCAGCCAACAGATATATGAAAAAATGCTCAGCCTCACCAATCATCAGATAAATGCAAATTAAAACCATCTCAAGATATCACCTAACTCCAGTCAGGATAGCTATCATCAATAATTCAAAAAACAACAGTACTGGAGAGGATGTGAGGAGAAGGGAATGCTTCTATATTGTTGGGAGGAGTGCAAATTAGTACAACCTCTGTGGAGGTTTCTGAAAGATCTAAAAGTCGACCTTCTATATGAACATGCAATCCTCCTTCTGGGAACATACCTGGAGGAACACAAATCACTCTATAAAAAATATACCTTCACTCGCATGTTTATTGCAGCATTACTAACAATAGTGTAAACATGAAACCAACCATGCTGCCTATTGAAAGTGAACTGGATAAAGAAAATGTGGTACATTACACAAAGGAATATTATGCAGCCTTAAAGAAAACAAAATCATCGACTTCACATCAACTTGGATGGATTTGGAATCTATAATACTCAGTGATTTATCACAGAAACAAAGAACTGAGTACCACATGTTCTCACTCATAAGGGGACCCTGAACTTTTATCATAATTCTACAAAAAAGGGATTGGTAGTAGTGAGATATTGCCAGGGAAGGGGGTGGCACATAACATCAGTAAGGGTACCCAAACTTTACGTCTACAATGACAACTTATGTACCTAACCCTGAAATGTACCCTACATCTTTAAAATAAAAATTAAAAAATTATAAAAATTATTGAAAAAAAGAAAAAAGGAAGCCGGGCTCGGTGGCTCAGCCTGTAATCCCGCGCCTTTGGGAGGCTGAGGTGAGTGGATTGCCTGAGCCCGCGGGTTCGAGACCTGCCTGGGCAGGCAAGACCTCATCTCTACAATAAATCAAAAAATTAGCCAGGCATGGTAGTGCGTGCCTGTAGTTCCGGCTACTCGCAAGGGTGAGGCGGAAGGATAGCCGGAGCCCAGCAGGTCGAGGGTGTGGTGGCCGGGAGCGGCCACTGCACTCCAGTCTGGGCGACAGAGTGAGACTCCAACCCAAAAAAAAAAAAGAAAGAAAAGAAAAAAGGCTTTAGTTTTGGAAGTGTAAGTCTCAGTTTGCTGTTAATTGTCAAGACTGTTCTGACTTTTTAAGCTTTTTTATTTCCCAAATGTATTCTAGAACTCACACGTACAAATGCTCTTAGGAGATTTTGATTGGAATTTTGTAAATATTCCATGTACACTTGAAAAGATGTATACTTCTATAGCTACTGTCTATATAGGTCAGCTAGGTCAATTTGGTTTATATTGTTTAAATTGTTTATGACCACTTGTTCTATCAGGGACTATCAGATATCAAGTATAATTGTAGTTTTGTCTATTATTTCTTTTTCTTTTCTTTTTTTTTTTCTGGGACAGAGTTGGAGTCTCACTCTGGCCCAGACTGGAGTGCAGCGGCTGTTCCCGGCCACCACAGCCTCGACCTGCTGGGCTCCGGCGATCCTTCCGCCTCAACCTTCCAAGTAGCCAGAATACAGGCATGCGCTACCACGCCCGGCTGATCTTTTGATTTATTATAGAGATGAGGTCTCGCTGCCCAGGCGGGTCTCGAACCCGCGGGCTCAGGCAATCCACTCACCTCAGCCTCCCAAAGGCGCGTGATTACAGGCTGAGCCACCGAGCCCGGTTTATTATTTCTTTTAATTTTGTTCATTTTTTACTTCACATGCTTTAAGGCTATGCTATGATATATACACACATTTAGGATTTTATATATTTCTGTTGAATTGACTCTTATGATTATAAAATGTTCCCTTTAATCTCCAATAACACACTTTGCATTAAAGTCTTTTTCTAATATTTTATGGATTTTTTGGTTAGTGTGTACATAGTATATATTTGTATATTCTTTAATTTCATTTTATTTATATGATTTTATGTAAAAGGTAATCTCTTATAAGCTATATATACTTATATATTTAAACATATATATACAATCTTTTAAAATTTAAAATCGCAAAGCCTTTAATTTCTGCAAATAATTGTTTCATCCCATTCTGTATCACAATTTCCTAAATTTGAAAATATTCCAGATATAATGGTAATGATGTATAAATTTTGATATAGATTTAAAAAAATCAGTGTTTTGAAAAAATGTTGTTTTTGTTTGTTTTTATTTTCATTTTCCCTTCCTACATATAGACATTATTCCAACAATTAACCCTTTGGTTAAAAACTGTTTTGATCATATACTCTTAGTACCTACTTTTTCTGTTTGGAATAGAGCCTACAATTTTTTTAATGGTCTGAAATCATAGATTTTTGTTGAGTCACCTCTTCCACTCATATTTAATATAATTTCTGACATATTTGCATTGAAATCTATCATCTTTCCATTTGTTATTGTTTTCGTTAAGTTTGTTCTTTGTTTTTTCTCCATTCTTGTCTCATTTTTGGTATAACATGTTTGAAAAAATTCAATTTTGCCTGTTTATTAGCTTGTTAATCATACTGTTATATTAAGTTCCTTTAAATTTTTCTTTTAGAGCTGCACTGTTCAGTACAGTAACTGCTAGCTCCATGTGACTGCTTCCATTAAGATTAAAATTAAATAAAGGTAAAAATCTAGTTTCCTAGTCACACTAGCCACATTTCAAGTGCTCAGTAACCACATGTGGCTAAGAGTTATTGTATAGGACAGCACAGATTATGAAACATGGCCATTAGTATGGAAAGTTCTATTTCATAGTGCTACTCTAGGAATTACAGCATGCATTCCTGACTCATTACAATTTACCTTAAATTAGTACTGGACAATATAATATCAATACAAAACTTTAACTATATTTAATTCCTTCTTACCTTTTGAAATGCTGTCTCATAAAGTTTAATCATTTAAATATTTCATCCCCATGTGGTGTGGTTTTTATAGTTTAAACAGTCAGTGTTTATTCAGAGTTCTTCAAATATTTATTCTTTTTGCTGTTCTTTATTCTTTCCTGCACAATTGTGTTTCTTTCTGTGATAATTTTTATCTGCCTTAAGAATTCCTTTTATTACAGAACTGTTGGTGATGATGTCTCTCAGTTTATTTCACGCTGAAAATATCTCTATGTTAAGTTTATTTCTGAGTATTGGGGAGATATAAATTCTGAATTGACAATTTTTTCTTACAGCACTTTAACTGTAACATTGTTTTTTAGTTTCAATTTACTTAATAGACAATGGACTTTTTATATATTTACCTTTTCTTGCATCTCTTTTCATAAATGGTATTTTTCTGGTGATTCAAAATTTTTAACTAAATATTTAAATTTATCGGCATAAACATTTTTGTAGCCTCTGTATCAGTCATTATTGATGCTCAATAAGCAATCTGAAATCCTAATGGCTTAAAACAACAAAAAATTTGTATCACACTAATTCTTCTGCAATTTGGGCTGGATCATTGAAGCAACTTGTTTCTTTGAATGGTGATAGCTAGGATGAATCAACTGGGGCTTGAGGATCACTTCCTTAAAGACTCATTCATATGGGTGACAAATTTGTGCTTGCTAGGGGGTAAGTCAGAGATGCAGGGAAGGAGACATTGGTTTTGCTTCATGCAGTTCTTTCCAAGGTCTGCTTAGATCTACCCTGATATTGGTTGGGTTCTAAAACTCGTATCCCAGAAGACTAGCCAGAAACATATGACCTTTTGTGACCTAGGCTCATAGGTCACATAAAATCTTATCTTCTGCCATCATAAATCCACAAGGTTCACCTCTGAATGAAATGAATGGCAAAATTATATTGGAAGAAGAGCACATGAGATGGAATACGTTTGAGCCATTTTTAGAAAATAAAATTTGCCTGAACACCCTCTTATTATTATTTTTTGAATTCATTTAGGACCCAAGAGGATTTCTCTCTTTTTAAAAATTTCAAATATCAGTAATTTGTACTATCTATAGACTAAAGGGGACCCCCAAAATATAGAATTTATTTATAAAATATTGTGTATTTATTCTTAGATGTTTAAATTCAGTCACTTCCAAAGTGTTCTCCATTTGATGCAATATACCTATTGAGATACTTTTTCCACCACTCAAAACAGTTTTTGAACTCAACAATTTTGATAGCTTTTGGTGCTTTCGATGCTTTTTTGTTTCGCTTCATCCAGTCAGCAACACGTTTCTCTTTGAGGACTTGTTTCTTCCAGGGAAACAAACAAAAAGTTGCTCAGGCAGGATCAGGTGAATAGAGAGGGTGGGGCATGGGATCATGCCATGTTGGGTCAAAAACTGCTGAACACTCAGCACCATGTGAGCGGGTTTGTTGTCATGTGGAATAACCAATCACCTGTTTATCCCCTCAAAGTTCACTGAAGCCAAACACAGCCTCTCACAACAACCTAGTTGGTATACTGATGCTGATGGGTTCCTAGAGCACTTATGTAGTAGAGTAAAAGTTGCCCGCCAAAAAGTAATTTTTTTGGGAGGGGGGGTCTTCCTTTTATTGTTTGGCTTATCTTGTCAAAAGTATATTAGTCTTATTTTGTTTTCAAAGAAGCAGCTTTTAGTTTTTTAAAAAACTTTTTTCCATTGTATGTTTTTCTCTTACTATCTGGCTTATATGTATTATTACTTTTCTTAATATTCTTTTTGTCCCATATAATTCAGACTGGATAATTTCTACTGTCCTCTCTGCAAGTTCACTGATGTTTTCTCTAGCTTCACTAGCCTCATGGCTATATTTCATAGAAGTCAGATGTGTTTCTATTTAAGGTTTTTCCCAGGTCCTTTGGTTCTAAATTTTCACATGGCTTACCCTCTGTCTCAAATCTTTACTCAAATGTCACCTTCTAACAAATTTCTAATAATAAATAATGAATTCCTGATTATTTAATCAAGAATTTAAATAATAATGAATTTATCTATTACCTCTGAAGACTTAGAAGAAAATATTTGAAGAAACAAACTTCCCTTGAAGCAGAATTAATTAATTCTGTTTAAAGTTTTTCCAGAGTTCAGGAAAGAACCTTATAATAATTGGTTATTGTATCTTACAAAATATTGCTTTGAGTCAGATTCAAAGCCACAAAAGATCAAATTATTTTCTACTTTTATATGACACCTAAATTGTGAATTGTGGTGTCCTTTTTTTAACTTTAGAATTTATTTCTAGCCTTTTCAGTCTATTTACAAGATCAATGACAATTATCTTTGGCACAAAGCAATATGCCCCTGGAGATTTAGATTGCAAAGATCATGAAGGCAAGATTAGCATCTCTTATGTTTATGACTATATCTCAGTACTTGGAATATTGTCTGACAAAAAGCAGAAGCCAGTCAATTTTTATTGAATGCATGGTATATATTCATATTATTTGTTTGTAAATTTGTTTGGAAATAAATTTTCCTTCTGTGCAGTTTCTCTGCATTTAGGGATTTAGGTTATATATATAATTTTAAAATGATTATTATTCCCTCATGTAATATCTCAAATTGTTTTTCTGCCTTTCAAATTGCTGATAATTTGTTACATATGCTTTTTCATGAAGCTATAATAATAATAATAGGGAATTTAAGTTTTTTTTCCTACTTTTATGTTTGAATTCTGCCAATAGTCCAAGTTGAGTAATACCATTCAGACTACCAAAGATTCCCTCTGCAATTTTAATAAGAAGGATTGTTCTCCACTTTCTCAGCTAAAATTCTTTTTTGGGGGTGACTGGGTGAAAGTGACAATTTTAGCATATCTGAGAGGTGACGTTTCATTTGTATTTATACAGTGCAACCCATTCATTGCTGTAAAAATGAGAACCGCCTCTTTCTGCCATGTAAAAGAAGTATGAATATTGTTATCCTTGCCATTAACAGTGCAGTTAATAATGTCATTGAGTCTAAGGCATAAAATGGGAAAAAGATCAGAAAAAAGGGAAGGATGTGGTCTAACAGAAATGGCATCCTCTGCCATTTTTCTCTACTGAAGATAATAATCTATTTGGTGAAGTGCATTCACTGATATATTTTGAATTTTGCTCTGGCTACACGATGGAGACTTTAAAATAGCAGTGCATATTTTTAAATCTACTCTTAGTCTTTCTAATGTATAACATTGGCAGCTGTATTACTACAGGCAATTACAAAAAAAATGCTTCTGACTGCTCAGTTCTGAGGATATGAATGTCATTTCTGTTACTTTGTCAGACTAAACAACCCCAATTCAGAACATTGTGGTGTTCTTAGGATATTGCTAAGCCTAGAGTACCTTTTAAAGTCAGGTTTATTGAGGAATAATTTACATCCAGTCTAATTCATCCATTTTAGTATACAGTTCTATGAGTTCTGATAAGTTCTGATAAGTTGTGTAACTATCACTAAAATCGAGAATAAAAACTAGCTCCATCATACCAAAAAAGTTCCTTGTGCCCCTTTGTAGCCAAACTTTTCTCTCACCCCTAGTTCCTGTCAAACATTGATCTGTTTTTGTTCCCCTATAACTTTGCTTTTAGATAATAACATAAAAATGGAATCATATCATATGTAACCTTTTGGGTCTGCCTCTTCACTTAGCAAATACATTTGCTACGTTATTGAGGTATTAGCAGTTCTATCTAGCCTAGAGTTTAAAGGATAGAATCAGCAAGTATCTTTTGTTCAAACTCGGATAGGCTGGTTTATAAGTATGAAGTATATAGATGTCTACACTCAAATCCTTGAGCATAATCTCTGTCTCGTTTCACAAGAAATTCACAAGAATAAAACTTTAGGAAAAACAATAAAATTACAGTAATTCAGCAAAATAAATGTGAAGACTGTAAATATGTGCCTTTTGTATTTTTTTAGATTAAAATAATGCCTTTGTAAATTTAGACTTGTGGATACACAATCTATGAAAAGTGTCTGAGCTTGCTAGGAATTGCTGTATTTCCCACATGCCTTGGAAAAGTTTAGGTTTAGTGATTGAAGGTTAAACATTTGTCAGAGAAATTACTACTCTAATAAATATAAAATAAATTAACCATTCACCATTCTTTACAAGGTGTTTTCTTGATTTCATTTCTCATTCCATATCATCTGGTTATAAGAGAGTACAATGTCAGGTATATAATAATATTTAATTAAATGTAAAATCTTTTAGTGTTGATAGATAATGGAATTTCAGTTGTAATGCTACACATGTATCATGTTTCCAGTTCTGCTTTTTAAAAATTGATCCCATTAGGTATGTGATATGAAGTATATTTCATTTCTAATAGTAGTGAGGTTCAAATACATTGGCCTGATTTTTCACATGTATCACTTAAACCAAAAGAATGTATTATCTTATATATTAGTAGAATTTTATATTTTGTAGTGCTTTCTGTGTTGTAGGATTAATTATAGAATTATAATTTTTTTCTCCTCAAATGCAATACCTTACTCTAATTGAAGATTTCAAAGAGCTCAAGGAGAGAAATACAGGATATTTGAAAAGAAAATCTATATAAAAGAATTTTCCTACCATGAGGAGATAGACTAGAAAACAAAAACCTTTTGAGTGGTCCCATCCCACTGCAGTATCAAACCATTTTGCAAAAGCATCCTTCCCTTTTTGTCCCTTTGCTGACAGCCCTTGTGTATTTTATTTGTATGCAAGTGAATGGCAGTTTATTGTGTCCCAGAGGATAGGGTATTAATGATCATTTGCTTCCTGCTGTGGGGCCTGTCATAATTTTGTAGACAGAAGAGTGACAGAAGTAACGGCCAATCAGTATGCTAATACTGCTTGAGAATGGGTAGTTAGTCCATTTTAACCAAGGTTTTTCTGCCAAATCCTTAGGTAATTTTCATTAAAAAATGCAACTTTTGATAGCATTGCAAATTGCTTGATGGAACCAGTTGGAGAAACCATATATTTCTTTTGTGTGGCAGTCAGATTTCTGTCTCAGCAGGTGTCTTCTAGGGAAAAAAGAAAGACTTCTAATCTGAAAGCCCATTTTGGTCAGCAAGAATCAATCACTAAAACATTCAGCAATTTGTTATATCAATATCTTAACATGGAGAATTCTATGCAGCTTACAAAAATTAAACCTAGTCTCTGACAAGTAAATAAAAGGTAGGATCTTTAAAAATGATAGTCAAAAACCAAATGTAAAAAATCCTGCAGATTTATACAATATGATATCATTCATTTTCCTCTTTACTGTTCTATTTGTTTCTTCAATTTTTATGTCAATTGTTTTTTTTAATGAAAAGATATGCCTAAAAAACTAGCTTTCAGTCCTATTCTATAAGTATTCAAATATTTTATCAGCCATTTTGTAATATACAGCTCATAGTCAGTGTAAGGACCGGGGAAAAAAAAGAGTTTCTTAAAATGATTTGTGAGTGTTTGCACAGCACGTGAACACATGATTATAGAGGGGATTAGTGGATTAAGGTAGCGACAGTTGGCGGCCTTAAGGCTACAGATAAAAAGAACTCCACTTTCTCTCTATAAAATCACATTTTATTCTTACCCACACACAAACAATGCTGGCTATGTAAACTATAAACAGAATTACTTTGAGAAAACTATTGTCACTTAAATATGTTCATCATAGAAAGCAAAACAATAATAAAAAACAATAATTTCACATATGTATATGTCTGCATGAAATACAAGGTAATATCATTTAACATCACAAATATGTTTGAGGAGCTCTGACTGACCTCTGGGGCTGGAGAAAGAGTTTTTCTCTATATATTAAGATTTGAACACAGTTATTTCAAGATGCAAACTTATTAGATTGTAGTGATCATCAATGTATTTGTCCAAAAAATATTCAATATATTTCAATAAAAATTAAATGGATATTATTTCAAATGCAATTTTACTTTTTAGAAAACAGGGAAACAAATCTTGTTTGCTGCCTGCTGTTTTTTTTTTTATATGCAAATATTTATACATTACAGGACAACCTAGCTGCCTTCTACAATCCCATAAACATTTTACTGTTTTATGAGATGTTTGTAATAAATGTGATTGATGATATTTTTTTAAAACTGCCTATTAGAAATACACTATTTTGTGGTTAAATACTTAGGGATAACTCAATTCCAAGTCAGGAAATTGCAAGTTAGAAACTGATATGAATGCCAAAATACAAGTTTAATCTACTATTTAAGTTTACTTGCATATTTATTTTCAAGAGTGCTTTTTCTGGTTTACAGAGATCTTGCATTTCAATCAATTGCAAACATCTCTAAAAATACTGCTAGTGTGGCTTGGGGCAGAGAAATAGCTTGAAACACACACACACACACACATAGTCACAGGGGTGAAGAGCTATAATTATATTGGAGTGCATCCAAGAAATCAGCTATTCTGTTTACACTTACTGCCTTTTCAAATTTATGTGCACCTCAAGCAAACATACTGCAAATTGATTTTAATACTAAAAATTGTTGACCTTGTTGGTGCAGTTTATTGACTATTTTTCATATTGCTGTTATCTTCTGAACATAAAAAAATCAAGGTAAACACTGGTAATAAAGAATTAACTCTAATTTCTAACCACAGTTTTTCTTCCTAAAATTTAACAAGACTATTAGTTCAGTGTAGTAAATGACAATTCATAAAAATATAAACATAAAGTCTTAATTTTAAGGTCCTTTAAAATTGGAATGGTCTACTGTGAACTACAATTAGAATAGATGGCTGTGGTGTCCTTTGAATTAGCCTAGAAATGGAATTAACTTATGTTCAAGGATCTACTCTAGTTGGACTTACAAGAGTGTGAATGAAGACAAATTTGGAACTACTATAATTTTAGGTGGTAGAGAAAGAAATGCCGTATTTATTCAGATATTTGCTAAAGTCTAATTTTAAATTTCAGTCTATAAACTATTTCAAAGTTTTCTTTTTTTCTTAAGTTACCTTAAAAAAATTAGGCATCTTGGTCTGTGGTATGGTTTAAACCATAGCACGATTGGGGAAAAACTGAGGTGGTATATATCTTTTCTGTGTATGCAATGTAGAATGCTTTGGCATCATATGTCCATAGATTCTTGATTTTTTTTTTTAATTTTCTCTTTGATTTTGTCTTTTGATAGTGATTTCTTGGAATCATCCTTTCTGGAATCGAACCTTTGAATTTTCTTTCAGTTTATACTCTTTCAAAATTCCATGCACCTGACATAATATGGGAAATCCAGAAATGCCTATGCTTTTCCTGTTTTAAAAGTTTTATTTTATTATTAATATTTATTTTAGAGCTGTGGGGTACAAGTGAGGATAACTACACAAGTAAGTTACATGCAGGTGAAGTCTGGGCTTCTAGTTGGCCCCCTGTTTCCCGCAGTAGTGGATCAGGTACCCAGTGTGTTGCCACTTGCCCCCCTTTTTCCTCCTTGCCTCCTTCCCCTAGCAGTGTCCAGCATCTGCTGATCCCATGCTTGTGCTCAGGTGACCAGTGATCAGGGCCTGCTTATGAGTAAGACCATGTTGTATTCAGTTCTTTGTTTCTGTGGTATTTCACTTAGTATGATGGTCTCCAGCTGCATCCACGTTGCTGCAAAGGCCATGTTTTTGTTTTTATGTTGCATAATATTCCATTGTGTATATGTACCACATTTTCTTTATCAAGTCCACTTTTGATGGACATCTGAGTTGGTTCCATATTTTTGCTATGGTGAATAGTGCTGCAATAAACATATGTGTACAGTGTCTTTTTAGTAGAGTGATTTATGTTCCTCCAGGTATATTTCCAGAAGTGGATTTGTTGAATTATATGGAAGATCAATTTTTAGTTCCTTGAGAAGTCGCCACTGCTTTCCTCAAAGGTGGAACTAGCTTACATTCCTACTAAGAGTATAGAAACATGCCCTTTTCTTCACAGCCTAGCCAACATCTGTTGCTTTTTGACTTTTTAATGGCAGCCATCCTTACGGGCTTTGGCTGGTATCTCATTGTGGTTTTAATTTACCTTTCTCTGATGATTAGTGAGGCTGAGCATTTTTTCATGTGTTTGCTGGCTGCTTGTATGCCTTCCTTTGATAAATGTTTGTTTATGCTTTTTGCCCACTTTTTAATGGGGTTGTTTGTTTTATTCCTGTCAATTTGTTTGGGTTTCTTATAGACTATGGATGTTAGGCCTTTGTTCAATGCATAGCTTGCAAATACTTTCAGAAATGCCTGTTGTTGTTTTTTGTTTTGGTTTTTTTTAGGATTGTATTCCAATCCAGAATCCAAATTAGAAGCTTGAAGAAAGGAGGCAAAGAGCAAGCAACAGGATACTCTTTCCTATGAGGAAAGACTTCTGGTGGCTGATTCTGATTCATCCTGTTTCAGTAGGTATGACCACTGGGTTTGGAGTCCAAAGTCAGTGCATTAACACATTTCACTTCTCCATGGATTCAGTTGTTTGCATGTCTTCTTTTAAGTTACTTAGCAAAAAGGTCAGCAGTGACAGTACATACTAGAGACATCACATTAAATACTTTATCATCCCTTTTTTAAATGACAGAAGATTATACCTTTACTAAAAGGCATCCTTATATTATGGAAAAAGAACTACCCGTCAGTTGATGTTTTCATCCACCGCATGCAATAGATCACTAGAATCTATTCCACCGATCTAACTAAAACTTTGTACCCTTTGACCACAATTTCCCTTTCCAACCACTCCCCACTGCCACCCTCTGGTAACCCTACTCTACTTCTACGAGTTTAATTTTCTTAAGACTGCATATATGAATAAGATCATGCAGTATTTGTCACTCTGTTCCTAGCTTATTTCACTTGGCATAATGTCCTGTAGGTTCATTTACATTGTTGCAAAGGAGAGAATTTCCTGCTTTTTAAAGTTAGCACATTTGAAAATTTATTCACCTGTTGATGGACCCTGTGGTTGTTTTCATATCTTTACTCTTATGACTAATGCTGCAATGAATATGGGAGTGAAAGCATCACTTCCACATACTGATTTCAGTTCTTTTGGATGTATATCCTGAAGTGGGATGGCTTTATCATATAATAGTTCTATTTTTAGTTTTTGAAGAACTTTCATACTGTTTCCCAAGATGACTGTACTAATTTACAATATTACCAACAGTGTACAAGAGTTCCCTTTTCTCCACATCCTTGTCAATGCTTATTATCTTTCATCTTTTTACAATTTCTTTTTTAGATTAGAAAATATAGTTTATTTAAAAAAGTAAATAAGAGAGTTTTGTTATTTTTAATTGACGCATTATAATTGTATATATTTAAAGGATTAAAATTTAGGTTTTAATAAATGTAAATTTTAAGTTTTAAAAAATGATGTTCGAATTAAGGTAGTTAATATATCTATCACCTAATACATTTATTACTTCTTGGTGGTGAGACCGTTAGAAATTCTCTCTTCAGACTATTTTATAATACACAGTACCTTACTGTTAATTATCGTCACCCTGCTGTGCAAAAAAACACCAGGACTTACTCATCCTATCTAATTTTAACTTTGTACCAAGAGTGTCTAAGAGTTCCCTGTTCTCCACATCCTCACCAACACTTGTTATTCTGTTGTCTTTTTGATAATAGCTATTCTAAGTGTGGTAGCTTTCATTGTGAGTTTGATTTGCATTTCCCTCATGATTAGTGATGGCTGAGCATTTTTTCGTGTGCCTGTTGGCCATTTATATATCTTTTTATGAGAAATGTCTGTTAAGGTCTCTTACTCATGTTTTTTTCAACAAGGTCTGTTGTTGAGTTGTTTAAGTTTCTTATATATATATATTTTTTTGAGTTGGAGTCTCACTCTGTCACCCAGACTGGAGTGCAGTGGCCGTTCCCGGCCACCGCAGCCTCGACCTGCTGGGCTCCGGCGATCCTTCCGCCTCAGCCTTCCAAGTGGCCGGCATTACAGGCATACGCTACCATGCCCGGCTGATTTTTTGATTTATTGTAGAGATGAGGTCTCTCTGCCCAGGCGGGTCTCGAACCCGCGGGCTCAGGCAATCCACTCACCTCAGCCTCCCAAAGGCGGGGGATTACAGTCTGAGCCACCGAGTCCAGCGTCTTATATATTTTTGGTATTAACCCTTATCAGAAGTATAGCTTGCAAGTATCTGCTACTTTGTAGATTATCTCTTTACTCTGTTAGTTGTTTTCCTTGTTGTGCAAAAAGCTTTTCAGTTTGATGGAATTCTGTTTGTCTATATTGACTTTTGTTTCATACATTTTTGAGGTCCTATCTAAAAAATTCTTGTCAAGCCCAGTTTTGTGAAGCATTTCTTCTATTTTTTTTCTAGTAGTTTTACATTGTGCATTGCTTCTACATTTTTTCTAGTAGTTTTACATTGTTCATTTAAGTCTTTCATCCATTTGAATGAATTTTTTTTATGGTGAGAGCTAGGGGTCTAGTGTAATTATTCTGCATGTGGTTATTCATTTTTCTCAGCACCGTTTATTAAAGAGATTTGTCTTTTCCTCAGTGTTTTTTCTTGATCAAAAATCAGTTGGCTATAGGTATGGTAGTTTATATCTGGACTATCTGTTCCTTTTCATTGACCTATGTGTCTATTTTACTCCAGTACTATGCTGTTCAGGTTACTATAGTTTTGTAGTATATTTGGAAGTCAGGTAGTGTGATACATCCAAATTTGTTCTTTTTGCTCAGGATTGTTGTGGCTGTTTGGGGTCTTATGTGGTTCCATATGAATTTTACAATTTCTTTTTACTGTTTGTAAAGACTGTCATTAGTATTTTGATAGGGATTGCATTTAATCTGCAGATTACTTTGGATAGTATGATCATTTTTGTAATACTAATTTTTCCAATCCGTGAAAATGTGATTTCTTCTGTGTATGTGTGTCCTTTTCCTTATTTTATCAGTACATTATAGTTTTCAGTGTAGAGATCTTTCGTGCCCTTGGTTAATTTCTAGATATTTTTGTAGCTATTGAAAATGGGGCTGTTTTCTTAATTTTTAAAAGATAATTCACTATTAACATATAAAATGCTATTAATTTTTGTATGTTGATTTTGTATCCTGCAACTTTACTGAATTTATTAGTTCTTACATTTTTTAAATGAAATCTTTAAGATTGTCTATATATTTATGTCATCTGCAAACAGGGATAATTTGACTTTCCCCTTTCCAATTTAAAAGCTTTTAAAATTTCTCTTTTTGCGTAATTGCTCTGGCTAGAACTTCCAGTACTATATTGAATAGAAGTGATAAAAGTAGACATCCTTGTCTCATTCTTAATCTTAAAGGAAAACCTTTCAGCTTTTCTCTACTCTGCTTAATGTTAACTGTGGTTTTGTCATATATGGCTTTTATTGTGTGGCAGTACTTACTTTCTATATTTAATTTGTTGAAAATTTTTATTATGAAGAGTTGTTTAATTTCAACAAATGCTTTTTCTGCATTTGCTAATATATCATATGGTTTATGTCCTTCTTTCTGTTAATGTGGTGTATCACATTTATTGATTTGCATACACTGAATGATCTTTACATCCTTGGGATGATTCCCACTTGATCATAGTGAATAATCCTTTTGGTGTGCTATTAGATTCAGTATGATAGTATTTTATTGAGAATTTTAACATCTATGTTTATTAGGTGTATTTATCTGCAGTTTTCTTTTTTTGTTGTGTCCTTGTCTGGTTATGGTGTCAAGGTAATGTTGGCCTTGTAAAATGAGTATTTCTTCCTCTTTAATTTTTTGGAATAATTTAAGAAGAATTGGTATTAGTTCTTCTCTAAATGTTTTATGGAATTCAAAAGTGAAGCCATTGGGTCCTGAGCTTTTCTTTGGTGGAGACCTTTGATTTGCTGTCTCAGTTTCCTCTCTTATTAAGATTTTCAGTTTCTCCATAATTTAATGTCTATGGGTTGTATATGTCCAAAAATTTATCCATATGTCTAGTTACTAAAGTTGTTTGTACACAGTTGTTCATAAATGTCTCTTATTGTGTTTTGTATTTCTATAGTCTCAGTTGTAATGTCTCCTTTCTCATCTCTGATCTCATTTATTTGAGGCTTCTCTCTTATTTTCTTAGTTATATCTAACTAAAAGTTTGATTTTTGTTTTTAAAACAACTCTTTATTTTATTAATCTTTTAAAGTTTCTAATTTCTGTTTTGTTTATTTCTACTCTAAGCATTAGCATTTTTTTCCTTCTAAAAATTTTAGGCTTAATTTGTTCTTGTTTTTATAGTTTCTTGAGGTGCACCATTAGCTTGCCTATTAGAAATATTCTTCTTTTTTGATGTAGGCATTTATTACTATACAGCTTCCCGATAGATCTGCTTTTGCTGTGTTCCATGGATTTTAGTATAATGTATTTCCATTCTCATTTGTCTCAGTAAATTTTTAAATGTTCGTTCTAATTTTTTTCATTGACCCATTGGTTATTTAGGAGGATGTTGTATATTTTTTATATATTTTTAAAGCCTCTAAAGTTTTTCTGTTGATTTCTAGTTTTATACCATTGTGTTCAGGAAAGTACTTGATATAATCATTATTCTCTTAAATTTATTAAACTTGTTTCATGGCCTATTATGATTTATCTTGGAGAATATGTCATGTGAAATTGAGAATAATGTGTATTTTGCAGCTCTTGGATGAAATGTTTATAAATGGCTATTTAAGTTCATGTGATCTGTGATACATTATAAGTCTAGAGGATCTGTCCATTGTTGAAAATGGTGTGTTGAGTTCTCTTATTATTGTATTATAGTTTATTTCCCTCTTTGGAGTTAATTATATTTACTTAATATATTTGAGTACTCTGATGTTGATTATTTATTTATAACTGTTATATCTTCTTGTTGAATTGATCTCTTTGTCACATTTTTTTTATAGTTTGTCTCTTTTTGTTTCTGTATGCATAAAATGTTTTCTACCATTCCTTTATTTTTTAGTTTATGTTTGTTTTTAGTAGTGAGGTGAATTTCATCTAGAAAGTATATAGTAGATATTTTTAATCCAATCAGCCACTTTCTATTTTTAGTTGGAGAACATAATCTATTTACATTTAAGGTTCTTATTGATAAGTAAATACTAATTTCTGCCATTTTGTTAATTGTGTTCTGGTTGTTTTGTAGGTCCTTTGTTCCTTTCTTCCTCTTTTGTTGATTACCTTTGTGCTTAGTAGTTTTCTGAGTTGCTAACTTTTTAAAATTTCTCTTTCTTGTTTGCGTATCTGCTCTAATTCTTTGTCAATAATTACTATGAAACTAACATAAGGAATCTTGTAAACTATTTTAAGTTGATAACAATTTAACTTTGATTACATAAAAATGCTCTAGATTTTTTTCTATCCCACACAATTTACATTTTTGCTGCCTTAATTTGCTTCTTTATTGATTGGATGTTCCTTAATTGTTATTGAATTGTTATTGTTATTCATGACTATTGTGATTTAACCTTTATACTAGAAGATTGAAAGGTTTATATCATACCATAATAGCACTGGGGTATTCGGAGTTTGATTATAAATTTACCTCTACTGGTGAGCTTCTTACATGTTTTGATGACAGTAATTATTTTACTGTTACTTCCAGCTGCAGAATTTCCTTAAGCACTTCTTGTCAGGCTGGTCTAGTGGTGATGAAGTTATTCAGCTTTTTCTTGTTTGAAAATATGTTTATTTCTTCTTCATTTTCAAAAGATAGCTTTGCTGAATATAGCATTCTTGGCTGACAGTTTTTTAATTCATTACTTTGATTATATAATCTCATTTTCTTTAAGCCAACAAAGTTACTGCTGAGAATCTGCTGAAAGTTTAACAGTGATTCCCTTATATATAACTAGACAATTGTCTCCTGCTGTTTTTAGAATTCTCTCTTTTTCTTTGACTTTTGACAGTTTGATTATAATATGCCTAGGAGAATATCTTTTTGTGTTGATTCTAGCTAGGGACTTCTGAGCTTTCTGAATCTGGATGTCCATATCTTCCCAAGACTTGGGAAGTTTTCAGCTATTATTTCTTTTTTTTTGTTTTTGTTTAATTAATATTTTTTATTATGATATTGTGGGGTACCTTTAAGGGTCAGGTATACAAACATGCTTTGTTCAGGCACCCTTGTTGATAAGAGGTTTTTCCCTGTGCCCAGATAGATATTTACTACTGTTAATTCCATCTCCCTCCCCCTCCCCCCCATAGTTTCCCACCACTGTTAGTCATTTTCTTATAGTATTATGTTGGGTGTTCAAGGTCCACTATATGAGTGAGAACATGTGATACTCAGATCTTTGTTTCTGTGAGAGATCACTCAGTATTTTAGACTCTAGTTCCATCCAGGTTGCTGCAAAATTCATGATTTTGTTCTTTTTTATGGCTGCATAGTATTCCATCGTGTATATGTATTTGCATCTCCCTGATGATTAGTGAGATCGAACATTTCTTCATGTGTCTGTTGGTTGCTCAGATGTCTTCCTTTGAGAAGTGTCTGTTCATATCTTTTGCCCATTTTATAATGGGGTTGTTTGTTTTTTTCTTTTCAGCACATTTGAGTTCCTTGTAGATCCAAGATGTTAAGCCTTTCTCAGACCTGGAGTTGGCAAATACTTTTTCCCAGTCTGTAGGCTGTCTCCCTGCTCTCTTGATGGTTTCTTTGGCTTTGCAGAAGCTTGTCAGTTTAATGAGGTCCCACTTATCTATCTTATCTCTTATGGCCTGTGGGTTTCAGGTTTTGTTCAGAAATAGGATGCCATTTCCAATTTCCATGAGGGTATGTCCTTCATTTTGTAAAGTTCTTATGGTTTGAGGTTTTACATTTAGGTCTCTGATCCATTTAGAGTTAATTTTTGTGTATGGGGATAGATAGGGGTCCTGTTTCAATCTTCTGCATGTGGTCAGCCAATTTTTCCAGCACCATTTACTGAATAGGTTCTCCTCTCCCCAGTGGTAGGTGGTGGAGGCTTTGTCGAAGATGAGTTGGTTGAGAAATTGAGGTTTTTGCTTCTGGAATCTCAATTCTATTCCATTGGTCTATATGCCTGTTCCTATACCAATACCAAGCTGTTTTGATTATTGTAGCTTTATACTAAAGTTTGAAGTCTGGTAATGTGGTACCACCTGCTTGTTTTTTTTGTTGAGGATTGTTCTGGCTATTCTTAGACGTTTGTGTTTCCATATGAATTCCTGTGTTGTTTTTTCTAGGTTTGAGAATAATGTTGCTGGTAATTTGATGGGTATTGCATTAAATCCATAGATTGCCTTAGGAAAGATGCACATTTTCACAATGCTGATTCTTCCAATCCATGAGTATGGGATATTTTTCCACTTGTTTGTGTCATCTTTGATTTCTTTGAGCAAAGTTTTGTAGTTTTCATTGTAAAGGTCTTTCACATTTCTGGTTAGGAAGATGCCAAAGTATTTCATTTTTTTGTGGCTATTGTGAATAGAATTGTGCTTTTTATTTGAGTTTCTGTTTGTTTATTATTGATGTAAAGAAATGCGTTGTCTTTTGCACATTTATTTTATATCCTGAGACTTTGCCAAAGTCCTTTATCAGTGTAAGGAGGTTTTTGACAGATTCTCTTGTGTTTTCAAGGTACATGCTCATGTCATCTGCAAAGAGAGATAGCTTGACTTCCTCTTTTCCTATTTGGATACTCCTGATTGCCTTCTCTTCTCTGATTGCTCTAGCCAGGACTTCCATTACTATATTGAACAGGAGCATTGAGAGTGGACATCCTTGTCTTGTTCCAGTTTTCAGGGGAAATGGTTCCAGTTTTTGTCTGTTTAGGAGTATGCTGGCTGTGGGTTTCTCGTAGATGGCTTTTAATATTTTGAAGTATGTTCCCCATATGCCTAGATGTTCGAGGGTTTTTATCAAGAAGGGGTGCTGGATTTTATCAAAAGCTTTTTCTGCATCTAATGATAAAATCATGTGGTTTTTGTTTTGACATCTGTT